>NC_057939.1:46999583-47202083 GCF_018555375.3 Anguilla rostrata | reverse complement strand
TCGGGGGGGGGGGGAGGCGGTCTGAAGCCCACACATCCAGCGCGGTCTCTCGGCCTCCGGGTCAGCGGTAACAAGCTGCTATTATGTGGGACAGTCGGTTTTTGGTGGAAGCGGTCTGCAATTACACAGTGACGCGGGACACGGTCGACCTTTCCCACATCTTACGCTCCTCCTCCCCCCCCCCGCCCCCCCCCCCCGCCAGGTTTTTCTTCTCAGCCTCCCTGACAGTCTTGCCTTACCGACTCTGTAATTTCTGCCTCCGTCAGAACCGCGAACGTCAGGAAACCAGCGTCTTCCTTTCACTGATGTGTCTGCTGGGCAGTGCATCCATGATCATTGAGATGTAGCGATAGCTTTTTTAGAAGCTGCTCTTTTGAGGTCACCCCCCTCCTGGCAGGTTCCTCACCAGCTTCTCGTAAGTGTCCTGGAAGCTTTATTTTAAATGCAAAAATTTCAAAAGGAAAAAGCAATTCTCAGACATTTAGCAGCAAAGTGATTTTTCCCTGATTTATCAGGAAGTACTGATTTGAAGGCAGTCCTGAAACTGCTGTGAATTTAGGAGGAGACCCTTCGGGATTGATTTCAGCAGGCCTGTAAAAGATGTGTTGGGTAATTGTAACTGAGTTTGAGTGTCATCTCAGAAAAAGAAGGTGCTCTAAGCCAGGGGTCTCAAACTCCAGTCCTGGAGGGCAGCAGTGCCTGCTGGTCTTTGTGGTTTCCTTTCGATCAGCATCCAGTTTAAGCCTTGGAGTGAAGGTGTGCAGACTCAGTTACTTAAATTTGCTTGAGTGCAGGAACACATGGAAAACCAGCAGGCACAGCTGCCCTCTGGGATTTGAGTGTGATATCTGTGCCCTGCGGCACACAGCAAAGCACTTCTGCTAAAACTTCCAGTGACTCTGCAACGTGAAACCCAGCTTTTGGAGCGCTTGCACCGTTCATCAAGGTTTGGTTTTGACCGCATTTGGTTTTCTCCTTCTCTCTTCCCCTTTATTTAGGTTTTCAGAATCTGTTTTCGTGCGTTTACATTTCGCTCTCCCTTTTTAATGAACGGTTATTTCAGGTGTGTTTTTGATGGGAAGTGCCACCCTCTTGCTGTAAGCACCACCGTTCTTCATTTAAAAAAAGAACGTGATTTATTAGTCAGAATTACCGCACAGGGTTCAATAAAATTTCAAATCATGGCGCCCCTCCACACGCTAGAACAGTGCCTCAGATACCCAGCCATGGGGCCCATCCACACACTGGAAATAGTGCCTTAGATACCCAGCCATGGGGCCCATCCACACACTGGAACAGTGCCTTAACAGGATGAGCCACCCAGCAGCCCCCGTTTAATCAGTTTTGAGCCCCGCTGTGTTTCAAGCACAGCGCCAAAGGCATTCCTCCGTGTGGAATGGCGGCTCCAGCGCTAAAGCGCCTAGCGTTCCTGCGCCGTTTTTCCCAGCAGCGCGTCTGTAACTGCGCCCGGGAGCCCCAGCGCGTTCACTTCCTGTATCTGTCGGGGGGTTTTCATTACCCCCCAGCCTGTGTGGCTGTGTTTAACGCCGCCTCCCGCCGGTTAGCGTAATGGCGGTTATTAGCGGTGCTGCGCCGGGCGCAGGGCTCCGGCGCATGTGCTGCGCGACTGCTGCGTGACTGCTGAGCCGCTGCTGTCCCGGGGGCCTGTGAGTCACCGCGGGTACAGGGCCCCGGGGGGGGTTCAGCCGGGGAGCGAGGTCCCGGCCGAGGAGGGGGGGACCCTTCTCGACCCTGCATCATTGCTCCATTTCTAAATGAGAGTGCTTGAGACTGGAGTGGGAGTGTCTTTAATCATTAGTTGAAGGATTTTACATATTTCACTTATTACTTGTTGAGTACCGTCCACATACAATTTTTTTTGGATACGGCTGCTTTTATGTGAGGCCCTACAGGCCCCCACGCCCGTGATATTCCCGGGATTGTCGGTGGTGTCCCGGGGCAGTGGCTTTAGTGTACAGCAGGTGTGGGGGGGTGCAGGTAATGGGCGGGGGAGGTTGAGTTTCTGGGAAGAAGTGGGCGGAGCCTCTCCCCTCAGTGTACAGGAACTGGTCAGGCGCTTTGACTGGGTGGACCGTCAGCAGCCTGCTGACATCTGGCTGCGCTAATTTTGGTTTAATCACCAGGTTCAGGAGGAGGAGGAAGAGGAGGGGGGAGGAAGGGGACGACCCCCCCCCCCCAAGTTATTTCTTCTGTTGGAGTCTGTTTTTCCATTAGACTGGATCTCTGCTCTTTACCCCTGTATAAACATCTGTGCATTTTGTGAAAGGTTTATGCTGTTTGTAGAAATGTAGACCAAATATTGCTGGATCTGTTTTTTTAAGCTTTAAAAGGAGCTTTTTTTTATATTCTATCAGCCGATCTGATTTCATTTGCCGTTGGAATACCGTTCCACACAGGGTTTTTACTAACAGCTCATAGACTTATTTAAATTTTTAAAAAACTTTTTGTTTGTCTCTGCCCTCAATGTCGCAGAGATTAGGGAGATCGCCACTTCCTCTCTTTAACTCTCGAGTCTCCTGTCGTCAGTGTTTGTCCTCCTTTTGTAAAAGGAGTGTTGAAATGCTCTCCCTGGCACCAAGGACGTGCTGTTTTTTCTTCTAATGTCATTGAGTGCGTTTATTGCGCTAACGAGCTTTGCGTTCTTTGACACGGCGAACAAATCCCGTTTCGAAGGATGCAAACCACGTGGAAAACGTTAGCACGGTCGTCTCAGGTCAGTGAAAACGCAAGCGTAATTAAATTTTGGATAGCAACAAGCTGGCTTATGAGCCAACTGGACTTATTCGTCCAATTTTGGAAATGGCTTTGTACTGAAATTATTTATTTTTGTTCCATCTTTCATCCGAAAGTGAGTTCAGGACCTCCGAATTCTCACCACACCCTGCTGCCCTCCCAGACCTGAGTCACATATGAAACGCTTTAACTCATTGCAGGCCCTGCTGATCCCTGAGTTATGAATATTAGGTGAAAAGGGACGTTTCTTTTAAAATTGTACATAAGCTGCAGCAATTCTGCCTGGGATAAAGCACTTGACCCAGGACTGCTGCTCAGTGAAGATTTTAAACTGCGTCCTGCTGACCTCGGACACGCACCCCACGTGATCACATGACTACATTCCCTGCTATTGCGACACTTCGATAAAAAAACAATAAGAAACGACGAACGCAGTCCAAGCCGCAGCAGTCCAGTCTGATTTGCTGTCGAGATCTGAAACGGGTTGCGTTTCCCTGGCCTTCACGTTTCTCCAGGTACCCGTAAGAAAAACATGCAAGTGCTGTCTGAGAAACGGCCACCGGGCCACGGTGCGATTTATTTACACAGCTGCGAGAGCCGCATGACGTCGACAGAATTACCACGTTGGAGAAGCCGGGTCCGATCTTTTATAAACTGCTTTTTTTTTTGTTTTCGGTGAACCAGAACATTTCGCTTACGTTTGAGGTTTTCGGCCTGAGGTGTTATTCCCGTTTTTCCTCTGAAGTCTCGTGTCAGAGAACATTCATTTTCTGGAGTGTTGTACGGCTGTACAATATGAAATACTCTCCTTCCCCTTTGGAAGAAAATGCGAACAGAGTAATAAAGATCACATGTGCCTGCCTGCCCTGTGTGTAATATTTATTGTATCTGATAAGTGAAATCCGCTCAGATACATATCTCTTGCTGTCTTAGTATTTAGGACATAGATGAACAGATAAGATTTGATTTAGCGGCTTCTTTTTTTTTACCCTCTTGTGAAAAGAGAGGTTGATCTGATCCTCTGAATTTAACTGGATGTAAATCTCGAGCTGTTCTGAGCTATGTTTGAACTCGAAATTTAGAATTTACTACTTAATGCAGCAAATATGACTTGCCTGAGCACAGACCCACGGACACACACACAGCTCTTATCTGAGATTTCTGAACAGATAATAAGTATTTGTGTAGCCATTCTATTGAATTTGAGCGCACAAGCTGGGGGTTGGGCTGGATCTAGTTTTTTATTGTTATTTCTTGGGAAAGCAGGCACACAGACACACGCAGGATTGTTCATGAAATTTCCTGGACTATTTCTTGGAATGTGTTGATTAGCTTTTAGCCTACATGTTTGAAGAACTAAGTGATGTAGACCACTCAATGAAAAAAATCCATTCTTATCCTTCACTGCCTATATTCAGGGCATTGAAAAGCCAAACTATTACAGTGTTCTGATCCACAATTTTATGAAAGTTTCTACGACCAATCTGTGGGTCCTTGAAGTTGGGTCATCGTTCTTGTATCTTAGTCGGTTTGTTCTCCTGCCGGTCCATAGTGCAGCATTAAAACATTGTTCATGTGGACGTAAGAAGGCCTGGTCTAGTGCGAAAGCACTTCTATCTGCAGTGTGATGTACCCAGAGGAGATTTCACATTGCATCTTGCATGTCTGGCCTAATGAGAAAGCACTTCATAGTGCATTGTGTAAAACCTGGCTGAAGGTGGATGCAGTGTGAAATCTGTGCCTCACAGCGCTTCGTGTGTAATCGGCCTTGTGTGAATGTGCTTTATAGCACAGCGTGAATGCTGGGAAGACACCGCCCTTCAGCGGTGATGTCACAGGCCGTTACCCACAGGGCCTTGCACCTGGGACCGTCAGCCCCTTTAATAAAGGCTTTAACGGCCATTCCGTGTGGCTGCAAACCTGCAGCCCTGCATCGTAAAGCTCTGGTGTGAAATAACTTGGCGCTCTGCTAACAGGTTATAGCACCTCCTCTCTCCTTTGTCTCCTCACACCTGCTGAATGGGGGCGTTCCTTTCAAAGGGACCCAGGGCAGAAAGCTCCTTTAATAAACCCCGAACAAGCCCTGAATGGTAACACCCCCCCCCCCCACTCACACACAAACACACACGCTGTTCTGTCCACTAAAAGAGCTAGCTGTGTTTGTCTGTAGTTACAATGTTTCCTAGACATTCTAGAACTGGAATGTTGCCACAGACGTTGTCGTCCCCATTTTAACATTTTATTCCCTCACAGGCCGTTATGTGTTTTTTAGCCTGGGAGAGCATAAAATTGTGTCATAAATACTGTTCCCACTGGAGAATATTCTGATCGTTTCGCAGAGCCTGTGTGTGTGTGTGTGTGTGTGTGTAAGAAAGAGAGAGAGAGAGTAGCAGTTTACCCAGAGAGTTAATGGCAGTAGGCATCTGGAGACGCTCCAGTCACATGCTGGAGTCTCACTAGACGTGAGTTCATAGCTTCAGACAAGCTCCTCAGATCGTGGGCCATGCTATGGCAACAGAGAAAATGTCATGTTTGGAAAAACAGTCGGCATGTTTGAGGTGCCGTCAGCGAAACCCAAACAAAGTGGACTGAAGGTGCCGTCGGTTTTAAAGACGCCCTGCCGAGAGCTGCTCTTTAAGGCTCCCGTGTTCCAGACGGCGTGTTAAAATAGCCTGCATGTCCTCGCTACGAAAAACAGACGCGTCTCGGTCTGTTTCAGCGCCTCGCGTCACAAAGGGGGGATTCCGATAGCGCGGTCTGTGCGTTACTGATAGCCGCTTCAATTATTGAGTCAATTAGCAGCTTTTCAAATACAAAAGAGCTTCAAAAGGAAATTTCAACAGTGGGCCCAGCAGGTTATGAAGCACAACACTCAGCCCTGCTTTCTGTAAATCTTCCTTTGAACGTGAGCCTGTGACAGGAAGAGGGCGAAGTGGGCTGCTGTCAGTTAAAAACCTTAAACTGCTTATTTTTCTGCCTTTTTATCAATTTACCGCAACTGTTTTTTCTTTCTTTCTTTCTTTCTGTTTTGAGCATGAACATGCAATACAGGATGTCCGACTCCCAATCAACCACTTCAAAGTGAAGGATGTTTGCTGGTCTAATTGCACGACCATCCTACGCCATGAAATGCTGCACTGTGATGTTTGAAACCCTATCTAGTGAACTATCATTACTGTAGTGTTCTGTTGTGTCATGAATATTCCATACGGTCAGGACTGGAAGCGCAAAGCATGCTGGGATGGGTTTCTCTTCATTATCAAAAATTCAGTTTATGAAAATGGACAAATGGGTCAGAACCTGCTTGCATGAGGGTGGGGCACTCCCTGGGGCTCTGCGGGACCAGGATTTGGGGAGCCCTGTTGTGGGCATGCCTTCCTTCCATTACTGACACTAAAGATCCTCTGCCTGTTCTCTCCCGCAGGTGTTCAGGCAGGACTGCGAGACGTTCGGGATGGTGGTGAAGATGCTGGTGGCCAAGGACCCCAGCCTGGAGAGCCAGCTGCAGACCCCCCTGAGGGAGAACCTGGGGGAGATCCAGCAGCGCTGCCTGGAGGACCTGCGCCACTTCATCTCCGAGCTGGACGAGGTCCTCCAACCGGAGGCCTCCGGATGAGCCTCGGCGCCGGGCCCCCGGAGGTCCGGCTGCACCTCCACACCAGCATCAGGGAACTGCTTCACCCTCATCCTAACGTCGGGCTGGTGGAGAGGAAGTGAGGTCACCCAATCTACATCCTCTCTCTACAGGAAAAAAAATTTGCTTTTATTTTGTCTCTCCTGTACATTCCAGCACTAACTCTGGACTCCATGTTGCTCGTGTGTCTCCTGCACAACACGAAAACATCCGACTACAAACTGCTCCAGAAACAACAGTGTGAAATGGAAGGAGAGAATCGGGACTTGGTTCCAGAGAGAACCAGCTTAAGATAAATCAACATGCTCGTCAGTTGCTTATGGCAGGGGGGGTCCTCAACCATGGACCTAGAGATCCCCTAGGGTCTGCTTGGGAATTCAGCCATGGACCTGGAGATCCACTGGATCTGCTACCATACTCAACCCTGGACCTAGAGATCCACTGGGTGTGCTAGGGTACTCAGCCCTGGACCCGGAGATCCAATGGGTCTGCTCAGGTACTCAGCCCTGGACCCGGAGATCCACTGGGTCTGCAAAGGTACTGAACCCTGGATCTCGAGATCCATTGGGTCTAACTGCATTTTGTTTTCACCTTGATATCAGCAACTGCTTCACACCCAGGAAATTATGCATTCAACTGCTTAAACTGGTCAATAAATGCAACAAATTGTTTTAATTGATCAATTAAGTGCGGGGTTGTGGGTAAAATCAGCGGACCCTGTGGCTCCCCAGGGCTACAGTTGAGGCCCAGAAGCCTTGTGCGTTTTCTGTACCAGAAGTATGACGGGGAGGGGGTGAGGGAATGAAAGGAAGAAAAAAAAGTGTTACGCTGTTTTATTCTTTCATGTATTGTAATCCAAATCATCATTATTTCAGTTTCACCCAAAATTTTTAAATGTATGTATCTTTTGTGGAATATTTGGAATGAACTTTCCTCAGAAACTGGCCTACCAATTTTTCAGGTTGGTCATTAAGTGGACTGCTTATGCAGGGCTCGCCTCATTTTTACCATCTATTTTCAAGTTTTTTTTTTTTTTTTTTAGAAAGTTCAGTGTATGTAAATAATAAAAGTATTAATTGTACCAGTCTGCATTGTTTTGCTTGCATTCTCTCAGTGCACTTGTCAGGAAATTAAATAGTTCCTTTTCCAAAAGTTAATTATGACAGTTCATTATTATTTGTTCCTTATTTCCTGTTTCTCATGGAGATAAGTTTTCACATGACACTGATGTGGCCATTTTCTTTTTTAGGTGGGAATTCAAACTGTCATCTTCGAACAGAATGAATGTCTTATTTCCCGATATTTGGCATTTTTAAAAAAATGGAATCTCAAGTACCACAATATTTTTTTATTTTCATCCATAGCCATACGTTCCAGTTTTTATTATTCTTTACATTTATACAGATTACAACGATCTGTTTACAATATAATTGTGACCCCATAAATAAAGTCTGGCAACCAAAAACCAAGCCGTGCTTACTGCAGAGAGGGGGATCCCGGTGCCCCACTGATACACACGATCCATGTTGGATTTAATAGCAATAAAAGTACATAAATGGAGATATCGAGGGTCAGAGTACACCATACTCGTAAAATCCCCCAAAAGCATGTCACCTTTTTTTATTTTTAAAACCCTGATTAACAAAAGTAGGTCTTTCTAAACTGGAGTGGGCGGAGCCTCTCGATGCAATTCATATTACATCAAACACATCTTTAAAAAAAAAAAAAAAAGCCTTTTGAAACTCAGGGATATAAAAATATCAAGTTTTTTTATAATCTGAACTTTACAATATATACATTTAATATTTGCACTGTTAAATAACTGTTTTCCATTAGTCTCTAAATGCTACTTTTATAAATAGGTTTTTTTTTTTCTTCTTTCTGGAAATAAAGCAGTTGCTATTAAATGCACACAACACAGCTGATAATATCGTTACTAGAATATTGTATTGGGTGTACGAAATTGCATAAACCGGTACACATTTAATAGGCAAATTGTCAGGCTGTTCAGATGCGACTGTTTGTCTGTCCGTCCATGGCAACGGCGGCCTTGAACTGCGGTACGAATCCACGTCCAACGAGAAGCGGCTGTAAACGCGAACGCGCGTGTCGCATGCGGGGGAACAGGGCCTCTCCGGCGATTAAACACGCGTGGTGGATCTCAGGGTCCACAAGTATTTTTCACAAAAGGAGAAAAGGCTAAAAGCGTACGAGTTCCGTTCAGTCTAGCCAACTTGAAATGTGGCAAAAGGAAGTTAATATGGGGGTGCAGAGGAGAGGGGGGGGGGGGTAAATCTAATTGGCTGTCCTAGGAAATGATGCAGTTCTTGCCCTTGTGTCCCTTCTTCTTTTTGGATTTAGTCCGTGGGCCGTAGGGGGGAGGCAAGGGCAGGGCAGAGACGGGGGTGGGGAGGTCATCCGCGTAGTAGTGGAACCTCTGCTGCGGGCGGGGCTGGGGGATTGGCTGTCCCAGGAAGAAGCCGTCTTCCTCGTCCTCCGAGGAAGAGGACGACGAAGAGCAGGTGGAACACCAGTCGTCGTCGTAGATCCCCGGGAAGCGGTCGGCCGCCGGGTTCTGGAGGGCGTAGTCCGAGGTGGCGTGGGAGTGGTAACGAGGCCCGTACAGCTCCTGATTGGCCAGGAAGGCGGGGGGTCGAAGGTCGTGGGGGCGGGGTCTGGAGGAGGCCTGCCTGTCGTACTCCTCCCGGAAGTACGAGTGAGCGCGCTCCTTGGGGGCCAGGTGGAGGGCGTTGTCCGAGCGGGACTTCCTGCTCCTCCGTCGGCGGTGGTGGTGGTGGTGGCGGCCGTGGTGGGCGTGGCTCGGGCGCAGGTTCAGCCTCGGGTCCGGCTCCTCGAACTGGTACACCCGCCGCCGGGTGCGCTCGCTCATGGGCGGCTGCCGCACCTCCAGCTCCTCGTAGCGGCTGTTGTCCACCACGTCGTCCGAGAACTTGACCTGCTGGGGCCGGGACTGCGACCGGGTCCTCCGCAGGACGGGGGCGTGCGGCAGGCAGGGCTTCTCCTCTGGGAGACGCTCCACCTCCTCCTCCTCCTCCTCCACCTCCTCCTCTTCCTCCTCCAGCTCTGCCTCTTCCTCTTGCTCCAGCTCGGAGGTCAGGCTCTTGAGGGAGTTGGTGCTCCTGTGCAGCATGGAGGAGTTGAGGGTCCCCATGTTGCTGATCTTCTCCATGTCCTCTGGCTCCAGCTCGGTGAGGTTCTGTAAGTAGAGCAGTGGCCTGTCTTTACTGTCTCCATCCACTGACGCTCCTGTGGGGAAAAGCAGGTAGAATATTAGTGCACATCGAACATTGGGAAATGTAGGTTTAATTGTGAGTGTTCCTTTAAAAAATGTCCCTTCTATAAAATTTATTCTGGAAAAAAATGCATATTTTACACTTGGAAATGGAAGGTTAATCTGCTCCAGGGATCTCAAACTCCGGTCCTGGAGCGCCAAAGTGTCTGCAGGTTTTCTGTGGTTTACTTTCAAACATCGGCCAGTTGGAAGCGAGCTGTGTGACTGTTTTACCAATCAGAGACTTAAATTAAGCTCTTCGGAGATTAAACAGCAAAACTCAGCAGAAATTGCTGCAGGCAGGAGGATTTCAGTTAGAGATCCCTTATTTAAAGAATTTCAAATGCATGTTTGACCCAGGTGACAATAATGCATATGCTTACAGCTGGTCAGAAACTACAATGAACCACAGTAGGCACATAACAGGAGCAAGTGAAAACAAGTAAAAAATTTCATGGTGCTCTACTTAAAATAATGAGTAAACCGGCTGCCTTGAAATCTTGAGTTAGGTGAACAACAGATCTTCATACTTCTTCATACAGAAGAAGTATGAAGAACTGAAGATTTGTTGCTCTCCTAACTCAAGATCTTAAGTCCAAGATCTGAATTTTTTACAGTGTACTGTATTGACCTGCTGCTGTTATGTTATGGGGTGTGTGTAGGACGATGGCACATTTTGCTGAGTGCGGTGGGTTATCTCACCGGTGATGTTGGAGAGGGCCAGCGAGTCCATGGAGTCTCGCATGCTCTGCTCGGGCTGTTTCAGCTCGTCGGTGATGCACTCCAGTGAGTCGTCGTACCACTGCTTCTGCTCCCGCTCGAACCCGGCCGCCCCATGCTCCAGGTCCAGCTCCTGCATCTTCCGGCTGCTGGCGGGGCCCGGGTGGCTGCCGTAGGCGGAGTCTCCCAGCCCGTCCTGCGATTGGGCCCAGTACATGTCCGTCTGGTACCGCTTGCTGGCCAGGCCCTGCTGGCCGCGGTGACCGCCCACGTTTGGCCCCGCCTTGGCCTTGACCTCGCCCTCCGGTGATGTCATCCAGAGCTCGGCCGGCCCCACCTCCTCCAGGTCCTCCGCCTTCCGGAAGGCGCCGCGGTCGCCGAATTTGAGCAGCAGCTGCGTCATGTAGTCCTCGTGCTCGGCCCACTCCTCCTCGTGGTCCTCCTCCGGCGGCGCCTCTTCCTCCTGCTCCTCGTCCTCCTCCCGCTCCTTCCAGTAGCGGCGGTCTTCCTCGTCGGCGGCGAAACTCAGGTGCGCCATCTTGCGGGAGAGCGTGTCGTCGGCCCCGTCTCCGGCGCCGTTGCCGCCGACGCCGACACCGCCGGAAAACACGGGGAACTTGTAGTTGGCGGCCGGGGAGAAGAGCAGCGACTGGCGGCACTGGTCGGCGGAGCGGCTGCTCTTGCCCACGCGGACGCTGCGGCGGGACTCGCGGGAGCGGGCGGACTGGAAGGCGGAGTCGGAGGAGTCGGAGGCGTGCACGTCCTCGCCCAGGCTGCAGGCCTTGGAGCAGTAGATGCGCCCCTGCCGCGGCAGGAAGGGGCAGCCCAGCAGGGAGCTGTGGCACTGGGCGCAGCTGAAGCAGGACTCCGTGGCGTGCCAGTGCAGACCGTCGTACGTCATCTGGGCGTGGTCCACGCCTGCAGGGGAAAGGGGTGGGGCCGTTAGACTTTAAAGTTAAGGAAAAAAAAAATGACATGATGGGGAAGAGATAATAATATACTGAATTTTATTCTGAGCACCATTCATCAATAGGACAAGTGCTGGCTTAGTTAGTTGGCAGTAAAACGGATGAGATGATTGACTCAAGGAGGCACCACAGTGCATGTGCTCACGTTACTCTCATATAGTAAGCTGTTAAGATTTGATGAAAGAGGATGAGCCCTTTAAATCTAAGCTCTGGATCGGCTGGTTGGCAGTAAAAGGGATCAGATGTTTGGCTCACGGAGGCACCACAGTTCATGTGCTCACGTGACTCTCATACAGTAAGTTGTTACGATTTGATGAGTGTGTGGAAAAGAGGATCTGATCAGTTAACTGGACACAGAACCCTTTAAATCTAAGGTCTGGATTGGCCGGTTGGCGGCGCGAGGCGTGTGGCGATTGGCTCACCGATGTGCTCCCCGCAGGCCTCGCAGTACTCGGCGTACAGGGACTCGAAGCAGCCGCAGCAAAATGGCCGCCCGTCCTTCATGATGTAGCGCTGGCCCCCCAGGACCGTCTCGCACTCGAAGCAGGCGAAGTGCTTCATGTGCCAGTGCCTCCCCTCCGCCTCCGTGCACTCGTCCGCAAAGATGATCTGCAAACGTATGAGGAACTTTCGTGAGTACATGATAAGCCATTCAGCTGCTTCAGGAAAATATAGGTCTCTAGGAATAATATGTAATGTACCTATAACCTGTCATAAAGTTGTAATATGGATAATATAAAAGGTGTCTATAACATGTTATAAAGCTGTAATATGGATAATATATAAGGTGTCTATAACATCTCATAAAGTTGTAATAGGGCTAGTATATAAGGTATTTATAACATGTTATAAAGCTGTAATAGAGACACTGAAATGTAGCTGACCTCATCGCAGGCGGAGCAGCGGGGCTTCAGAAGCTCGGCATGGTGTCGGCCGCAGTGGATCTTGCCGTCCTGGTAGAAGTAGATGAGGTCCACCAGGAGCTCGCCGCACGTGGAGCACGCAAAGCATGCTGGGTGCCAGCACAACGCCGGCCCCGCCCGGGAGGCGAATACCGCCATCTCGCCGCCGGCGATGTTCTCCCCGCACTGGAGACGAAACGAGAAGGAGGGAGAGGCGTCAGCAAACGGAGTGAGAAATGGAATGACCTCAGCACGTGGGAGAAGGGTGAACGTCTTTGTTTTCAAGAGTTTTCATTTAGGAAGACGTCACTGCACTGTGTGTTGGTTTCTGGGTTGACTACCATATATTATTCTCAAATCCACTTTATTAGCTCTATTAACGAGTCCCGACAGATTAACCAATGGGATGGCTTAACGGGCCATGACCGAACGCTCGTGGCCACGCCTTAATTTAACCGCTGATGTCCTCTCTGAGATACGGCTCACAGCTGCTCTCTATTAATCCGGCCCTTGGCCTTGGGCTTGGAAAACCGGGAAAACCACGCGGGACTGAACATTCTGCTCGGAATCATGTGTGTGCGTGCGTGCGTGCGTGCGTGCGTGAGGGAGGGAGGGAAGGGGTAAAGCTGGAGTGTTCCGCTCCTCCTCCAAGGTGAAATCAGACGTTTGGAGGAGTTACGACTGCGGGACGGCCTACGCCTCACTCCTCCTCCTCCTCACTCCTCCTCCTCCTCACCCTCTGTCTGTGCTCGTAGAAGGTGTGCATCAGAGGGGGCTTTGGAGGGGTTTTGGGGGACATACATGCTCACAGACAGTGTGTATCAGAGGGGGTTTAGGAGGGGTTTTGTGGGGACGTACGTGCTCACAGACGGTGTGTATCAGAGGGGGTTTTGGAGGAGTTTTGCGGGGACGTACGTGCTCACAGACAGTGTGTATCAGAGGGGGTTTAGGAGGGGTTTTGCGGGGACGTACGTGCTCACAGACGGTGTGCATCAGCGCTCGGGGCAGCAGTTTGATGCTTCCTCTTCCCAGCGCCTCCTTCTTCCTCTGAATACTGAACATCTGCAGCTCCTTCTGCTCCTCCTCACTGAGAGACTGACAGTACCGCACCTGCGGAGGAGTGCCGGGAGAGATCATCATTTTACCTTTCATCGCTTGCAAGTTTGAAGTAAATGTCAGTGCATCTCCTGTCATTGATTCTGCAGTTTTTGTTGATAGAGGCTTTGGTAATATCACACCAATGCAGCACATTTGAATTTGACTTTAAAGAGCGAGAGAAGGAAAGCGTGAGGGCGAGAGAGAGAGGAATATGGAAAGAAAGACAGTGAGAGAAAATGGAGATAGAAATAGAAATGTAGAGCGAGCACAGCCTCTCAGTTTGTATCTAACACGTTCTGGATTGGTTCCCTGAAGACAACCCACATCAAACCTAATCCACTTTCACTGAGGAGCCATTTCTTAGTGCTTATTCTTTGGACAGTGCTGGCTTCGATGCCTGTGCCCAAATCTTTCACAAAACCAAAGCAGCAGCCGCTTAAACAAAGAGGCAGGTTGTTTAGAGAGAAATCAAAAAGACATGAAGGAGACACACTAGCAGAGGCCGCTGGACCGTGTCACAAAGAGATCTCTCTCTCCCTCGCTCTCTCTCTCTCTCTCTCTCTCCGGCCCACCAGGCCGTGCCTGTGAACCACAGCTATGCCAGGAATCCCTCCGCCTCACGGTCAGGCCGTGGCAGCAAACATCGTAAAAAATCACTCCGTCAAGAGTGCCATTGTGCCGACTGCGCCCCCACCTCCGGGGGAAAAAAAGCGGAGAGGGCCATCTCCGCGGAGCGCTGGAACGCCGAGCGAAATTCGCACGGGCGCGGGCGGGAATCTGCGTAGGCCGATCGAGCCCCTCGTCACTCGAGTTTTATTAACTGCGCGTACAAAATGGGGCTGAAAGAGAGTTCGGTGGACTGCGGTTTCAAAGGAGGAGGGAAAACCTGACAGTGCCCTTCCACTCATTTTAAGGAGAGAACTCGGCGCAGCGCGCCCCCGTTTCACCGCCCTGACACCCCCCCTTACCTCGTTATCGTGGGGCGGCAGCTGGTACAGGAGCTGTTTTATTCGGAATTTCTCCCCGGGACTGTTAATGTAGGGAACCTTATCCTCGGGGAGAGAAGAGAAGTACAGCTGAACCTGGGAGAGGGAGAGAAAGACAGAGAGAGATGGGGAGGAAGAGAGAGAGGGAGCGAGGGAGGGAGAGAGAGGAATGGGAAGATGAAAACACTTGATTACTATGAAGCCCATTGTAATGTTTCACATTCCTTTGCCAAGGGTTTAAAATAAGCAGCAGCTTGCATGTAGTTATCATCAGTGGCATGAGGCATATTGTTGTCACTTGGACAATGGTAATTGTCAGCAACTACAATATGGGCATGCTAGCCAGAGACTTTGAGGCTCTGGTCATTACACACACACCCCAGATAAAGACTTGTGCTGGAATGAGCTTAATTACACACACACACACACACACACACACACACACTGGTGTGACTGGAATAAACTACGCACACACACACACTAGGCGTGGGCTGGAATGGACTATGCACACACACACACACACACACACACCAGATAAAGGCCAGTGCTGGAATGAGCTTGTCTCCATTGTGAGTGGCATCCTGCTGTTGAAACCAGTTGTGTGGAATGCAATTTAGACAGACATTCAGGAGAGGGGGGGCTTTTTGGAAGGTGGGGGGTACCATAAATTATGCTCATTTAATGTTCCTATTATCTCCATCCTCCTCCTCTTCAGGCCTGACAACGAGTTCCCTGCAGGGTCAGCCCTTCTCTAAAGTAATGACCAGCCATCGTGTGTAGGGTCAATCCAGCCAATGGCCGTCATAAAGAGATTACATTTGCCCCTTGTGTTTTACGCACACGCACACACACACACACACACACACACACAGTTTGCAGAGGGGGTTGAAGGGGGCGGGGTGTATGTGGTTTCAGGGGTTCTCCTGTTGATTCTGCCCTTCCCTTTCCTTCATTGCTTCCATGTGTCACCCTCCACCCCCTCACCCCGCCCACCAACCCCCCACCCAAAACTAGGCCGGCCCTGTTTCTGGACTGTAAAAAGAGCCCCATTGGTTCACGCTCCTCGGGACCAGGGCATACCCCCACAGATGGCTCAGGCTAGCCGTGCCACTCGCTAATAATTATTAGCAGACTTTCTACATGAAAAAAAAGGTTTGTAAATAAAATAAGAGGATACACATCCTGTAGCTAATTGGCTGCGCCTCTGGACATAGAGGAGGAGGAGGATTTTTTTCCCGTTTTTTTTTTTTTAATCGACCCCCACCCCACTTCCCCCGCCCTGTCCCAAATGCACAGAGATTCTTCTGAGATTTCCCCCACATTGAAGCCTCAGACCTCAAAAGATTACTGAACTCGGAAAAACTATACGTTCCCCCGACGTGCGTCCTTTTCCACGGAAATGACTCGCCGACGCTCATCACCGCGATGAGCGTCTCGGCGCAATGCGAATAAACCACAGCCCCATTAAAGCACTGCGCTTCCTGTTATCGCTGGAGTGAGTTTCCAGCCCTGTGGACACGTCGCTACGCTACGCGTGACTGTATAAACACCGCGCGCCGCACTGCGCTGACGTTACTCTGAATACGAGCCGGAATCTGCTCTCGCGCAGCTGGAGGGCAGGGCTCGTCATCAGATTCCGTATTTTTAGACGCGACCGTTAAAAGCCGCGAACCCCGCTCCCGGATTTAACACGGGTAGCGCTCCGCGTTCGGTCCGATAGCCACCTTCCCGAAAAAAAGGCGACGACCGCGAGCGGTTACGAGATGGAGGGAACGTGGAAACGCCCGCGCGCGAAAACCAAGATGGCTAACATGAGTCATGAGCAGCAGTAAAAGTCTCTTTACAGCTGCTGATGTCTTCAGAGCGCGAGACTCCGGGGCTAAACTAGCCTATTAACCGCTCTCAGTCACAGAAAGCCGACACAGTTCTCATATTCTCATTATCATGCGCTCACAGCGCTGAAAATAAAAATGGGATTAGCCTAGTAAGCGCCGCATTAGCTTAGCTTAAGGCGCATTTAAACGGTGTACTGCTTTCCCCCCGAGGCGGCCAGATGGATTTGAGTGCGGCCAGTGCCCAGAAATGCGCTGGACTTTCACATAGTTTTACTCAAATCATGTTTGTATTTTTGTCCTTCAGATCTACTAAGACTGCAGGGCTATCAGTTTCTCCACCTCCTTTCTCCCCAATTTTTGTTCTTACCCACCAAAACTTTTCTGTTTCCCCAATGATCTTTTCTCAGATTTGACCACCGATCAGGGGCACAGCACAGCCAATCAGGGGCACATAAATCAGAGGTCAAAAGTCATAACTTTATACACTGTAAGACTCGAAATCTGCCTGAGTAACAGCATGTCTGTGATTTAGGCGGTCTGATTTACGTTAGCATCATTTATGTTTGCATATTTTCAGTCGGGGTGGGGGTGGGGGTGGGGGAAGTGACCTCACCTGCTCGGGCCGCAGCCCCGGCGGGACCCAGGCGTACTCCTCCAGGGCGCACCCCGAGTCGTCGTCGGACGTGGAGCTGCGCTGGAACCCCAGGGTGAGCTTGCTGGCCTTCTGCTCCATGTCGCCCCCTAGAGCGCCGGGGTGGTAGCGCGCTGCGTTCTCCAGGTTCATTGGGGCGAGGTTCTGCTCACACAGAGAGAGAGAGAGAGAGAGAGAGAAAGATGAGTGTGTCGCTCTTTGTCGCAGGAAACAGAGAGAAACTTCTTGCACCTTCTTTGTACCCCGTCTCTGTTTTTGGGGCGTCTGTCCCGTTGCCCTGCTATTACCTACCTCCAGCTGAAATCTGCTGGTTCAGGGAGGCGAGCGAAGAGCTGTCTCATGACTGCATCGGCAGCTCTCTCCTGTGCGGAGCTGGAGCGAGAGAATCGAGGGGTATCTAGGCAACCACCTGCTCTTATGTTGATAATTTGCCTATAAAAAGATTTGTTGCTGGTTTACGCTTTGACTGCCGCTGTAGAAAAAAAACTCACATTTTCCATTTCTTTTTCCTTCACTGTTAAGAAATGCTCAAATCCTGCAAGAGTTTGAGAATCTTTTTAAGGACTGCGGAGAGTTATACACATTCACACATATATAAATGGAGCGCAGAGAGCACCGCTATTTGGCGAAAACCATCACGGGTTTAGGCTGCGTCTGTGAACCCGTCGAACCCGCGACGCGTGAGTGACGGAGAGGCGTGGCCTGCTGCGTTACCCCCGGAGATTTGAGCGTGGGGGGGGAGGGGGGAACAGGTGAGAGGCAGACGAGCGCAAACAGACAGTCAGCTGGGCTGAAGACTACAAAGCTGGCACATCAAAGACCCTGCCCCTGACCTTTTTGGACAGGTCACACGGCACACCGTGCAGGACCCCTGCACGCCCGTCCCTCACACAAAGAAAACACGTCGCCCTGTTGACAAACATGCAACTGAATACACTTCAGGATCTCCATATATGGGAAGATATATTTTTGTTGCATCAAGGGATGGCTCTGTGTAGAACATGCAGGAAAGCCATACGCCTCCCTCTGCTTCTTTGATTGACATCATTACAACCCACGGATCTCTGATCCATAAGGAAATGGAGTTGGAAATATTACTTGACTAAAAAAAAGTGAAGCAGGATATTCTGTCCACACCCAGGTTAATTTTTTTTTATTGTGTTTACTTACTTGCTAAATTTGCATATTTTTTTTCTATTGTATATTCATAGTGTATATTTAGCTATTTGCTAAGTGGGCACCTCTACACTTGGCTATTTATTTATTGTCTGTCTTCAAAAAGGAACCTCAAACAGGAAATGTGACTTCACATTGCACTGTGCTGTCTTCGCTGAGCTTAATTAATCGCAGCCAGGCGTAGGCTGCATGCTAGAGACCACGGCAGCTTTCCGTACGTCATCACATTTCTCCTTTTAAGGAACAGTTGTGCGACAGGCACCTTGGAACTAGGTGCTTTTGCAGTTGTGTCCGTTTCTCAAACGCTCCACTTCCACTCCTGACTGAGGGACTTCAATGGGATAGCCCACTCACCCCCACCCCACCCTGCCCCCCACTCTCCAAAAAGTCACACACAAGCCAGAAAAGAGCAGCTGGGAAGGCCTGCCACGCCCAAACTCTGGCTTTGAAGAACCAGAGCCGTGGCAGAGTGCGGTGAGATCTCCCTCCAGGAATTCCACACATGCAGCGTGCAGAAATACACACTCAAGAATGTGTTAGACATGCATGCGCTCACACACACACACAGTCTCTCTCACACACTTTCTTGCACATACACACAAACAGTCTATTTCTCACACACTCCCTGACACCCACTTTCTCACTTATACACACAAACACACACACATACTCACACATACACAAACACACACATGCGCACACACAAACACACACCCTCTCTCTAACACAAATACACACACACTCTCTCTCACACACACAGATGGGCACACACACACTCTCTATCTCTAACACGCTCTCTCTCACACATACACACACTCTCACACACACACACACACACACACACAGTTATGGTATCAGTTCAGCTGAGGTACGCAGCTGGTCTCCAGCAGCCCTCGTGTTAGCGATGATGATGCTCGTGCTACTTTTACCGCGTTCCTCTGAGTCCCTGGCAATGATTAACTGCCTCGTCGTCCGCGGCTACCGGCTAACGCAGGCATGCGAGGGCACACATCAGGACCAAGGCTACATCTGACACCAGCCAACCGCGAGGCCTCGCGCCTGGCTGAGTGGCAGCTCACGTTTAAACACAAGTATGTGTTTATCTGGGGAGACCAGTTTAAGAGGGTTCAGCGTTTGCTTTTTTAAATGAAATGTCGCCTTTTATTGCTGACACTTAAAACACGCTACACCCACTTGAATTCATCTCTTTGACCTTGCGTCCTAAGAAAATGAGTCCTCTTATCTCAGCATTTATACACTTTAATGCCCCCTAAAAGTCAGATAATGAGCCTTCAGTCAAGGAGTTGGAAAAAGCACTTTGTGTTGCGTTTGAGTCTGTTGGCCTGCAAATGAACTGAAGTTGCCTTAGCTGAGAAAACAAGATTTTTTTTTACAGACTTTCCAAACCAGGGTGAAAACTCCTCCTAAAAAGACACGGTTAATCAAAAGGAAAGAATCTGGACTTAATCAACAATAATTAGCATCAGCTTTAATGTTGCAAGTTTATGTCTCAACCTATTTAGCCCATAACGTCACGATTAAAACATCGACTGAAAGAGAGGGCGGTGGGGAAGAAGGACGTAAAGTCATGGAAAACGATTTGGAGTACTCTTTCTCAAGACGGGCTTTAGAAGCTAATTAAAGCAATTTCCTTTGGCTTGTAAACCGTGTCCTGTAGTATAGACAGCGTGTATGAGAGGCACTGAGGACAGAGTCGGTAATTAAAAGAGTTCAGGCTCAAATAAATCCCTCCCTCCCTCACTCCCTCCCACTCCCGTTTCAGGAAGCCAGCGCCCGGCCAGTGTCCGTGTCCCACATGCGTTAAGGCCGGGGCCAGGCCACCGGATCAGAACCATTTCCTTAACTTCCCTCCCTCCACTCAATCAATTCCTAGAGAGACTGGGGGGGGGCATAATAAAAGGGCATCTTATTAGAAAACCTCTAAACACACCCCCATACCCCCCCGGTTGGTGAATTTCACCTGTGTCTCAAATGTTTTTTGGGGGGAGGGGGGCTGGTGGACTGTAGGGTCAGTTCCTGTATGCACCCCTGCCCAAATTGCCCCGCCCCCCATCCCCAGGCCCCTGTGGCACAAATTGTTTAACAGCCCCTCTTTTGTGAAGGCACTTGTTAACAAGGCTTTTGTGGGGGGGGGGGAGATGCATATCACAGATACACCCCCAGTGTTTTAGTTGAGGCCCCCAGGGGTGGGTAGCGGGGGGTGGGGGGGAGCACGATCAAGCAGTAATGCTGGGGGGGCGGGGGGGGTAGGAGGATTCACTGCCAACCGAATCATATGATAAAGCCCCCCCCCCCCCCCCTTGAAACAATGGAGAGTGTCCCTTAACCTCAGGAGCCCTGTGAAGATGACAGGGATCTCCTCCGCCCTGCGTTTGCATACAGAGAACGGGGCTGGGGGGGCGCTGGCAAGCCGATCACAACGCAGACAGTGCCCCCCCCCCCCCCCGCATACACCTTCACAACCTCCACCCGCTCTCTCAGTTTGTCGCTCCCTTCTTCCTATTCACTTTCGCAGAAACACAGACAAGCCAACGCACAGTAAATCCCACAAGCGTTTAGCGTTAGCTCAAAAGTAAAAGTGTTCGCATCATGCATAATGAACACTGTCAGTGTGAAACGCACTCCATCACAGTTTATTGAATGCCGAACCATTTTGCCGCCTACGTTAGCGCCAAAGGAACAGTTGTAAGCTGGTAGGGTTAAAAGAAAGGCTGCAGCTATGGCAGTGTAAGTGTCAACACGCGTTTCTCACCGACAAGAAAAGTACACACTGTCTTCCTGTCTGAGTGCAGTTTCCTTTAACAAAGCGGCTTAGACGTAGCTCGCGGCTAGCGCCTTCCTCAGAGGCGAAGCCGGACACCATAAAGGGAAATTCTCCGAAAACGATTTCTCCTTCAGCCCTTTTTGCTTTTCTCACTCAGGGAGGGGTGAGGGGGGATTTGACAGGGGATTTTTTTTTGGGGGGTGGGGCAGGGGGGGTGGCTGAGGGTTAAAGGCCCTGGTTTGTTTTGTGGGGGGGGGGAGAAATTAGATAAGGTCAAGACGCGCCCGAGACAAAGTGAGCGGCCCCCAGTCAGCCGGCGGACCCCGGAGGATTAATGACGCAATTACAGCACAATGAGCCGCGACTGTCGGGCCCGTCAGCCGCGGCTCTGAGCGGAGCGCTCTCGGGCGAACGCGGACGCGCCGCATAAATGATGTTCTGCGCTTTGACCCCAGTGAAAGATGGGGGTCAACCCAGGCCCCCGGGGACCATCCACTCATCTCAGCGCTTGATAAATAAGATACGCTCTCAATGCCCAAAAAGATTTTTTTTTTGTTTTGTTTTGCGGTTGTTGTGGTTCACAGCCTTGGTGTGATTAAGGTTTTGGCGCTCGGTTTATGAGTTAACAAGCCTGTTTTAAAAGAGGTGAGCGGGAAAAGACGTACGCAACAGTGTATCTTGACCAAAGGCCGAAGGTTAGAATGTCCAGTTTTTAAAGTACAAAGCTTTTGTTGCTAAGCAGTGCTGTACACATTTATAAACTTGTAAAATGGGCAAACACGTCCAAAATCTATACAGGTTGTAAAATGGACATAAGTCCCCCGGACCTCCTTGACGTGTCAGTTCCCTGTCGTCCGTCTGTCTGTCTGACACATTGCTTTCATTGTCAACATCGCCGTCTCCATGGTGATAAATGGGTTTTTATATCCTGAAACATATTGCGCTCATGGTCTAAAAGTTATACGTTTCATTTGGCAGCGTGAAACACTCTGTCAGTGTGTCAGTAGCGAGATATAAAACACAGAAGAGCCTTTCTTATATAAAAACAATCAATATTTCCTGTCAGAGGTCTCTGGGCTTTAAAATTCACACTGATAGCCTGTTTTCTCTTACATTCTACTCTGTTTCTCCTCTCTGAGAAACAGCCACAGTAGACCTTCATTCCAGCGAGCAAGACACTAATGTTACACCGTGTCACCTGTTGGCACTTAAACCAGACGTGTCGATGTTTCTTTTTATAATGCCGCGACCTCCTCCTAAACCGAGAAGGTGAGGGAAAAACGCATTCGGAGAAACGCAGGTTTGAAAGTCGCAACACCAGGGCAGCGTAAACCGATTCCAAATGCAGCCCACATACTGGTGAGTCAAGGCACAAAACCGCCTGCTACTTTGCACAAAGAAATGTGTTTTGCACACGCATTTCAGCTGTTTGCAATGTGAGAAACATGAACGTGTCCATCATTGGCAAATTACCTTTGAGAGTATGAAACACTCATTTACAGAAGTCAGAAGAAGACTATTTTGAAATGGCACTGATATTTATCGCAAGATCCCAAATGATTCAAGTTGTATATACATATCCATTTTACTCTGTATTGCATACAGTGAGAAGCCCTGAAAGATCATTCAAGAACTTTTTTGAAATTCTTGTCAGGTTGGCCCTCTTCTACACTATTCAATAAGAAGCCCAAGAAGGTTTTTTTCCAGGAAGTTCATTTTTTGGTAATTGGTACATCTGAGTTCGGCCCCAATTAAACCCCCATTTGGGAAAGAGCCCCATTCATAAGTTTAACTCAATTAGCAGGGAAGATGGATGGTGGTGCCGGGCGCTGGTGGGGATTTCAGAGTTCAGGACACTGTGTTTAGCAGTCCTTTAAGAGTCACAGCTGAGGAGCAACGCAGGGTTCTTCAGCGGGGATTTATATCAGACCCAAACGGGGTGACGAGGCCCGTCTATGGAGACCGCTGAGGTTTGAGGGGAGACCTCCAGCGTGTCGGCATGGAAACGCACGTACTGCAGGCGGACAGCTGGGGACATCTCGAGAGCACAGGCACACACACACGCGCGCACGCACACACACACGTTACGTCTGCGCAACACGCAGTCACCTTTCACACTTTCATGCTGTTAAAATGAGTCACAGCTCTCCCACACCAGCCCTGCGCTACCACCGCTGCGCTCTCCCGCTAACAGGCAAGGCCACCGCGTTCTTCCACTAAGACGCAGCAACCGCGTTCTTCCAGTAACAGACATAGCCAATGCATTCTCCCGCTAACAGGCATGGCTACTGCGTTCTCCTGCTAACAGCAACAGCCACTGCGTTCTCTCGCTAACGGACTCAACCACTGCAGTGTGACTTCAATCAACGCACACTTACTGCACAAAGAGGACTCTTGTGCTAACATTGCACACACGTGCACCCTCCACATATTTCTGATGTTATATCATCCTAATTGTGGAGGGGAAGCAATTGCCCAGTTGAAATTTCACCCCATTCTGCATTGTAACTGCGACCCATTCCAGCCCATAATTCCATCCAGTCTGTTACATAAAGCTGACACAACACAACTCTTTTCCGTGTGTTGTCACTGGATGCACAGCAAGCCTGCCCATCATACTTAAAGAGTCCCTCTTAAGTTTTTGAGGAAAAGTTCCCAAACAAACTAGCGTACCTCGGCAAATCCCGCATTAGCTCCAGCATGCAGCTGGTCCCCCGGATGGGTACCCCACAGAAAGGGACCCACAGAAAGGCAGGGATCTGCAGTTTCCTCAGTGCTCTGGATGGGAGGCAGAGGCACTCTCCGTACGCTCACTCACCTCCCACACTGCCCGGTCCCCGCAGGCCAGCGCTCTCCAAACACGCGATCCCAGGTCCGCCCGCTACGCTCCGCGCCGCATGTGTCCTCCAACGATAAAGATCTGCTGCTCTCTTTCTCTCTCCCTTCCACCTTCTTTCTATTTCCTTCCCTCTCTCTCTATCTTTCTCTCTCTCTCCTTCTACCTCTGTCTCCCTCTCTCACCCTCTATCTCCCCCTCCCACTATCTCCCTCTCTCTATCCCACCTTCTCTCTCTCTCTCTCTCTCTCTCCTGTATCCAGGGATGTTTGTTCCTCTCTTTCGGCTCAAAGTCCTCAGATCCGTTTGGGAGCTGGTCCGTTCAGCCACAGCCCATATCAAACAGGGGCTGTAAAAACACTGGTCTGTGGAGAGGAGACGCTCTCTCACTCTGTCTATGTCTCTTTCTCTCTCTCTCTCTCTCCCCCCAGATGCCCCCCGCTGTGGCCCCACCCCCTCAGGCCTGCCCTCTTCTCTTTGGTCCCTCCCACGACACTTCAAACGCACTTCAAATAGTGTTGGGGGAGGCAGTCAGATCAGCTTGCAGACCCCAATCTGAAGGACAGTTCCTGAGCACTACCCGGATCTCTCTCTCTCTCTCTCTCTTCAGTTCTCTGTCTCACTCTCTTTCTGCCTGTCTTTCTTCTCCTTCTGTAGCTCTCTGTCTCACTCCCTCTCTGTCTCTCTCTCTCCAATGACATCATAGTTGTTAAAGCTGCCTCCCCCCACCCCCCAGTAACCGTGTGTGAGTTGCTTATTGGAAATCCTGACATGGCAAAGGAACGCAATAATTCAAAATGGCCCACTGCTTACTCACACATTCATCAGATATTTATCTCCTCCCTCCTCTCTCACACCCTCTCTCTCTCTTTCTCTCAAGTGGACTGCACACATCACCCCCTCAGTTTTCCCTAAACTCTCTTCTGAAGTGTTTGCATTGTACGTCTGCCATCAAATAGGGCCTTCTGCAAAACACATTTTATATTGCAAAAGACAAGATTTAATTCTGAGTAAGCGCCAGACTCAAGGAATGGACGGGGCTCACCATCAACTTCCAGAGATATCCATTTATTTTTGTTTCGACTTGAAAATCCAAAATGTTCGAAATGATAACGACAACGTGAGAAGTTATTTGCCGAATACGAATTTGCGATGATCAAACGACGCCGTGGCTGCAAGGCATGTTCAGCTTGGATGGGGTTACTTTTTTTTTTAAGACATGTTCCAACTTCACGGTAATGAGATCCAGACGCAAAACAATGAGCAGCTCTGGGAAAGCTCTCGCCTCCCATTCCGAGTCCTGTTTCCCTTCAAACTCGCCCTCCTGATAGTTTCGGGCGGAAAAGCAGGAGTCGCAGCAAGTCGGCGGGACGCTACTGCCACAGAAACGAAAACTGTTAACCGTTCCTCTCTCCCCGCTCCCCCTCCACAGCGGCCTGAATGGTGGGTACGGGGCGGACCCCCCACTAAAATTCATCTCTCTCTCTTCCTAACTTAACAATGATGTCAGCAGGTCTATGCCGCGGCGGCGGAATAATTCGGCTCTCCAGAACACTCCAGAGAGCTCATTAGCATATGAATCAGAGAAGTCACTTTTCAAATGGGCACGTTCTGCTAAGGGAGTACATTCGCGCATTGGAAAAGAGAAATTAGTCAAAAATAAGTTTCAGAAAATAAGTGTGTGTGTGTGTGTGTGTGTGTGAGAGAGAGAGAGGGAAAACGAGACAGAGAGAGACAAACAATAAACGCACGAAGGAAAGCGCGTGTGTAAAAGTTGCGGGTGATTTATATGGAATCGGACAGTGCCATTTTTCATTATGAAGGTCTCACAAGCAAAGGCTGGCATCATTTAAAACCCGAGTTGACAAATGTGTTTGAATCATTGTGTAGCCGACAAAAGGGCAGCCTCTTATGCCCAGCGCCGAACAAAACCTGCTGTTTGTCACTTTCCAGATTACCTGGTACAAAGGGAGAATAAGCGAGGCTTCCCTCTCCCCCATTGGCAGGCGAAATGTATTAAACCCAACGTGACCCCCAGCCTGTTGTTCCGGATTGAGAACGCCAGTTTAGCAACGTCAAGCCTGAGCTAAAGATGAATGCTTCCCTCAAAGGAACTGTGACTTTTCTTTAGAATGGAAGCACGGGACGATCAACAAACAAACAAACAAACAGACAAAACTTTTCTGAACCGTCTTTGGGAAGCTACGGGGTGGGGAACTGAGATGTGGGAACTGTCAAAATTAATTCTGACGCAAAGTTGGAACCCGACGCTGCCTCCGGTGTCCGGGTGTCATACGTGCGGATGAACGAAAGTCCTTCTGCACACCATAATCCCGCCTGCTGAGACAATAGGGAGGTATGATTTAGGAGGGTGATTTAGATGCACTTGGCTCATGGCCAGTGTCCGTGCAGCCATTCCAAGAAATTCCTTGAATGCGCGGGGTGGCTGGGCGGGGTCCCACAAAATCTGACCGCGACGTCCCCGCTGTTTCCACCAGGGATAAGAAAAGGTGCAGCGTTTCCTGTCCTTTCACAAAACGAGCCCCTCAGAGTCTGCGTGCGGGGCGCCTGCGTTTCCTCCCTACCCAGGAACTGGACGTCCTGGCCTCGTCGCCGCGGGCAACGCCTTCCCTCTCTTCCCCTCTTCGAGAGTGCGGCCTTCCTTCCTTCCCCAGGCGAGACGGTCGAACGTGTTTCATATTTTTACAAGTTAAATATAGACGTTTAAATGATATTTTTGTCCAGAGAAACTGACTCTGCTTCCAGTTTTCACATACAGTCGATTTATACATCTGAGCATTTGAGCTGAAGGATCTGAGGTAAAGCAGCCTTCTCGAGGGTACAAAGGCAATGCCTCCACCTGGGAATCAAACCTGCAACCTCAGGGTTTCGAGTCTAATCATGATACAACCAAATGGGATCCACTCTCTCGTAACCAAACCTTGGTCTTGAATGAGGGGCGTCCTGTTTTTCATTCAGATGTCCGTCAGCTTGGGGGGGCGGGGGTCATGTAACTAATGAAGGATTTATTTGGTAACCTCTGGCAACCTCTGACACAAACAGCCCCCTCCCCCTCCCCACCCATCCTGCACTTCCAAAGAGGTTCTCCACTCTCAGTCTCCATGTATAAAAGCCTTCACAGGAAGGAGCCTTGTTTGTGGTCCCAGTGGGGAAGATCTTTTATAGTGCAGAGCGCAGGGATGGGCATAAATACACAAACATGTATCCTGTTCCTAATTACACAATACCTCCCAAATGAAAGCATCTGTAGTGAGTTAGTGCACACAAAAAAAAGAGGTGAGCCACCCGTAGTCCAAATGAAATCCTTAATGTGCAATTGCATGCATACATACTGCCTGTCACTGATGATGTTCATTACAAGAAAGTTTTCAGGTTTGGTATAAGAGTTATGATGATAGTACACACTTTGGCTAAAAGTACCTGGCGAATGACCGAATCACATATATTGTGTAATAATAATGACTTTAATTATTCAGTGTTTTTCTTTAAGGTGCGCATATCTGTACAGAACTGGGTGGAATAATATGACTGAAAAAGAGTGGGTGCTTGGGGCAATAAGGGTGTGTGTACCCAGCAGGCAGAGGGGTTTTTGGGCACGATGGGGACCCACTGTGGGTTTTGTGTGGGGCGCTCTGTATCCTGTGAAAGCCATTGTTTCAGCCAAGGCCGGTTAGGCACTGTCTGCACTCAGCAGGTGGGGTCAGGCGTGAGCCGGGTCCCCTTTGTGCTGGGAAAGGGGGGCGAGGGGGGGGGGGGATTCACACCCCATTACATTAGCAACTCTGTGACAGGGGGACAATTCCACATCCTGCTGTGACCGAACTCCCTCTCTCTCCTGTTTACGGGAGCGAACGGGAACGGAAATAAAAATTTAAAAACCCTGGGCCCTGGTTATTAGCATCTGGAGTTCATCAAAAAAAAACCAGCCAATCAACCGCATGCTCATTGAATGCACTTCCAAAAACCTATTTATGTTCTGGCCTTCTTTGACAAAGATAAATTTAAACTGAGTGTAAACTTGCAGTCGAATAATGACTAAATATGATTCATCATCATCATCATCAGCATTATCATAATCATAATCATAGATTTATTTGCCAGGTACTATATTATATATTATACAGAACAACATACAAGGAGCAATATCATAAGTGTGTTTGTTATTTACCAAAAAATGAAGTGGTAACAGCCTAAGAAAGTGCAAAACAGCCATTCAATCCTGTGCTAACAAAATGAAAGCACTGGCTAACAAATGATTATGCGTTCTTCACGTGTGTAACTTCAAAGAGCAGGACTAGATAGCAGGCTGTTGTTTTTATGCAAAGGTGAAGTCACAGGTATCGTTGTCTCTGGGACGCTCGGCTGACTGCTGGCACTTAAGTAAACACGCAGGGATAAGCACAATGCCTCGTTCCGCCAAGGCGTTGCACTGATGGCAGAGTTAACCACCTGTCTGTTGGTCTGTCTGACAGCTTCTGAGGGGAAGAAGGCTTCTGGTGGCGAATGAAGTCAAAACAAATCCATCAGCCTTTGTAATGCGCTACGGCTTGCACAGCCAAATATAAACAGAAAAGGAAAACCGTTTATGTGCTTTGGAAGTATTTTTTGTTCTGTGTAATATATTATTCATTGCAGTATAGGTTATCAGTTGTCTACATGGGTTTTTGAACAACAATTCTTCCATTTGTGGCAGTTCAGTGGAACTGAAGAAAGGTCAAATTCTGTCGCAGATTAAATCTAAAACTCGCTTCCAAAAAGGCCCAAAAACACATCTGTCAACTCTTAACCGCCTATCATACAAAGTGACAGCCATTTTAGAACCGTCAATGCGTGATGTCACTCTGCAAACTCAACCAGTGTATTACCAACTTTACATTTTGAAAAGATGAAGGATTATTTTAATGGTCATCTCTTAATGAAAGCTAATAGACTGTGTTTCACACAGCATCATCTTTCTTTCTTTGCCGCAGGTGACCTGCAGTGTATGGCATAGACATAATTAAAAAAATAAACACATGCATATTAACAACTAACAACTAAGAGACAAGTTTTCAGGTAATTGCACCAGCTATCACATCTAACTTTTTAAGATTATATTCTCTACTACCACTGTCAGTTGACAACTTGATGACTTGGCATCAGGGCTGTTCATTGCCTCTACCGGCATGTAAGCACACAATGATGCTGCGCCGGGTGATAGCGTCTGCTAAATGCCTGAATGTAAATGTAAATGTAAATAGCACCAATAATGATCAATGCTAATCTTATAGCCCATTCATACTCACAATAAGGGCCGTGAACGCTCTGCTAGCCCACAGAAGCCTAGGGTACGTAAGAAAGCAGAAGCGATTAGCATACGGTTCATCACGGGTCCTTTCAGGACAAATGGGACACATTATCTCTATCGGGCCGCAAGCGGTAGGTCTACAGACATGATCAGACTTGTGTCACTTGCTGGGTCAGGTTGTTATGTGTTTATTTCCTTATCTGGGAGAAGTAATCAGGCATTCTTAATCTTCATTACAGCTGGTAGCACGTTGGCTGCTGACCTGGCAGGTTTTTTTTTTTTTTTTTTACTTTCCAGGTTATTGAATGTCTGCATGTCTGCTTCACACATCACATGATCAGTGTAACTCAACTCTGATAGAGTGCTCTGAAGGAAAACATACTGTAGCTACTGGACTCATATAATTGCTGTTTGAGTTGATTTGTGTATTGTGCTTAAAATGTTGCAGAGGAATTGTTCAGTTGTCCACTGTGAATCCCTGTCTGTAGTGGCTTTCGGTGGGATAACGAGCGTTCTCAAGCCACCTCGTACGGAAGACTACGGTGGAATAAAGAGAGAGAGCATGCTTAGAGGGTTGTCCTTTTACTCAAACGCCACGCTATACAGGCTGAACAAATATAAACACGAGGAAACTTATACATCCCTGACCTCTGACCTTTATGAGGGACACATGACTCATAAACCCCCCCCCCCCGAGTTTACGGCACCCTTTCCAGTCACAGACGGAATGACCCCAACACTACTTCACACCTGGATCTCACCTCCTGACGCTATAAAACGCTGGTGTCCAGAACCGACATGCCCTGACAACCCCGCAGCCTCTGTACCCAGCATACCCTGAGGACTTTTTCGGAAAAGTTCCCCTACTTGCATAACCTTGTGACAGGTTACAATACCAAAAAAATGGGTCAGAGGCACTCGGTTGCAGTTGTTAGTTAAAAGACAATGGAGGGCCTTTTTTAGAATTGTAACCTTACGCAAGGTTATGCAAGTAGAGGAACTTCCCCCCCAAAAAAATTGTATTGATGTCCAGTGCATTCTGAAGGGCACCTGTAGAGTTTTACAACCCCGGATATTGCACTAAGCATTCCCGACCTACCTATCATTATACCCTGAGGACTGCTGGAGAAACACCCTACTGTAAAGACAAATTCTTCAGCTCCCTCAGGTTCTGATACCCTGTCCGCATTTCCTGCTTCACCCCCCACGGAACTCCCGAAAAGCAGCCCCACACTAAAGATGGGAGTATACTTGCTGCTTAAAACAAACCTTTGGCTAGTTTGTACGAACAAAATGATGTAAAATGACATGATTGTGGAGAAAATGAAACACCGTACTGACTTTGGCCACTGCAGTGTGCATGCTCCTGCAGAGATTGTCTGCAATTGGTGTAAAATTTCACATTGCTGGCTGCGTTCTGCCTCTCATTCAATACAGTGAATAAACACACCAACTCCTCTTTCTTCTTTTCCTTTCTGCAGCACTAAATTAATTAAAGTGACCTCACTGACTGAAATTAACTGACATCTGTCTGTAAAAATTTCTTATCCACCACAGCCACTGTTGTTTTCTGTGCTCGGTGCAGCAGACGTCACTTCCGTGTTTCAAGTATACTTGATAAGAAGGTGAACATAGCCAAACTCGAACTACAGGCAAACAGCCATCCCTGTCCCTTCTATTGAAATAGAAAGGTTTGAATGCTTCCCGTTCTCAGAGAATGTCTGTTCTTGCAACTGAGGTTGCAGGTTTGATTACCAGGTGGGGTACTGCCATAGAACTCTTGAGTAAGGCACTTGACCTGGACTACTTCAGCAAATATCCAGTTTTATAAATGGTTTGCACATGAAGAACGTACGCTGTGTAAATCACTCTGGACAAGCGCATTCGCTAAATGCTGAAAGTTTAAATGTAAATTGGGGTTTTCTTTGTCCGTTCCAATTCCTCTCACTGGAACCCACTGTATCACTGATGTGGGCATTATGCAAAAACGTTTGAATGTTCAACCTCATCTTAACATGAGTGCTGTTCTTTCATGGATGCTGATCTTCTCCTCCCCCATGCAACCCACACAATCTCTTGAACCGCATCGGAATTTTGCTTCTGGTAATCACTCCCTTTCGGTCCAAACTGACCCTAAGTGCGGCAATGAAGGGCGCTATAAAGCAAACGATGGCGAGGGGGCTAGCCTCGGCTTTACTGCCGTTAGGAGTTTATCGCTGCCGCGGAGCTATTGGCTAGCGACGCATTCACTGGAGTGTGAGGTCTCACCATAAAGGCCGGGCTATCTCAGACTTAAATGACTCGCCAATGGGTGTTATCAAGACAAGCGCAACAAAAGAGCGGGCAGTAAAACTCAATAAAAGCCGACATTCTACTGTCGCGATTATCCTGTGACCCTTTGACAGAGGAAAGGTCAACAGATCTGGAGGGTCCTAGTCTTTAACCGATGTAAAGATTTGCCCCTGACAAGCTCCATACAGTCGGCTTGTTAGGTTTATAACCTTTAGATAACCCCATTTACAACTGTCACCCTGTCAAAACTGGAAAATGCCACAGGAGAAAAGCCTGGAAATAATAAACATTTTACTTTTAGTCTGTCGTTTTTTTTTTTTTTTGTTTTTTTTCTCGGAAAGACTGAAAGGCTCGAATTCTTTTTTTTTACAAACTGAAAAAAAGATGTTAGACTTGACCTTCCATTCATCTTGTTCTGAGTTTGCTGCAGACGTCGCACCGTCAGAGCAAAATATCACAAAGCAAAGCTCAGTTTTACAAGTGTGTGAAACAGAAACACTTTCTGACCCCAACCTCACATTTAATCAGCAAATTATTATGGGGAAGGTGATGCGGCCATCAGCACACTTAAGCTTCATTGTGATTCATGGCACCCTGTATTCAAACTAAAGCGTCTCTTTATGAAACACCGCGGCTGGCTTTCACAGGAGCGCGCTTAGCGGTGGTTTTAAGTCACTTGAAAGCCGTATGATTACAGATAGCGCCGCCGTGCGAAGGGGGAACGAAGCAAATTCTCACCGCGATTTAACACCGCAAAGCCGCCGCCGCGAAACGAATCCTGCAGGAATAAAGCGGGGGATCGCAGAATAATGAGGTTGACTTACAGAAACGGGCCACGCTGATAACACGGTACCGTTTACATTTTACGCGCCGTGCATTTAGCAGACACTGTTATCCAGAGTGACTTACACAGCTTAGGTTTTTTTTATGTACAATCCGTTTATACAGCTGGATATTTACCGAAGCGATTCGGGTTAAGTCCCTTTCTCAAGGATATGACAGAAGTGCCCCACCTGGGAATCGAGCCCAGAACCTCAGAGGGAGGATTATAGTGTTGAGACTATCAGACTAAACTCGCAGAAATGGTTGGAAAAGTTATTTAAACGCGCAAAGCTTATATGTGCTCTGAAGTTTTGGCAAAGACCAGCAGAAGACCCTGTCAGGAACTGTGATCTTAGTAAATAGACCAGAAGTCCACTTCTGTGGCACCTCAGCTATCTCTCTCTCTTTCTCTTTCTCTCTCTCTCTCCATGGCCTGCCACAGACTCGCGATAGGATGACATTTTATTTTCCAACCGCTCTTGCCCGCCGACACCTTCTCACCTATCTGTAAAATCCGGACCTCGACACTGGAGACAATCGGAGCGTGGGCAACGGTCGGACTCCCAGGGCAGTTAAACAGAGGAAACGGTTTTATTTGTGGACGCCATAACCCAACAAAGAACGAGATGCCCAACAGTCCAGGGACGAGACACGGGATGACAGTCCCAGAATTCCTTCTGAGGAGCCCCACAGTTGGGCTCAGAAGGCTCCTGTATTTTAAAAATGTTTCTCCTGCTGTTGCCTGTAGCCCCTGGAAATTATTCTTTAAAAAACTGCACTTAAGCAGACATTAAAAATGCTTACGAAATACAAATTTTAAATATCTGGGACGGTTGAGTCACAGAAGTTGTTTTTTCAAATGAAAGGATTTTCTTCCCGCAAATAATTAGATCCAAATGTGCACAGATGCTCAGACGTGGCCTTGGAGGACAGCTACATTGCTGGTTTTCATTCATCCCCCCTAATCAGGGAATGGTTTTACACCTGGTTACCAGGTGAGTGGGGCCTCTGGCCAATGAGTAACATTAATCAATCAATGAACTTTATACCAGGAATAAAAGAAAATCAGCAGCCCTGCTGAATTAAAGGGACAAAGTTGAGTATCTTGGATGTAGGGTTAGTGCCAGCAGCATCGCCATGGCAATAATATAATGTATAGTATCACTTAGTATATAGTATATAGGATCCAATCATATAGTACATATTACAGTTTGCAGCTAGTATATGGTGTATGGTACTGTACCCCCATTTTCTTAATCTCCAAACGGAGTGGGGTGCTGCACGTCAGCACAGTGTCTGAACCCCATTGCTGCCCTTCACACCCCAGAAGCAAAGTTGGGGGTCCACACGGGGTCCAGGGCCTGCCGCTGGCAGGACCAGTCAGGGGGCAGTAAACCGGCAGTTTCCCACACATGGAAATGTTTCCAACCTTCCCGTCTTCAAAAGGAACCCAAGCGCATTCAACAACCCCCCCCCCCCCCCCAAAAAGAGTTAAATACTTCACAGTCAGGACCTTGCTAATCATTAGAACGCCTTCCTTAAGGAACAGAGCTCCATACAGTCAGAGCTGCAGAGGGAGATAATTAAACACTCTGCTGTTTTACTGTGGGGAGGGGTGGGGGGTGAGTTTACCACTCAATGTGGGCGAGAAGTGGTGGTGGGGGGGGAGGGTTCATGGTTTTTTTTTTGGGTTCCAGCTTTAATTGGACACAATTTAAGTCATTAGGGAAGGCAGTAAAAAGAGACTGCCAAATACCCCTATGCCACCCCGTGACCCCCCACCCCACCCCTTCCCACCCCATTACAACCCCCGCCCACCCCACCCCCCCCCCAAAAGTTAAATAAAAAAAGAGTGTGTACTTCAGCTGAGGCCTTTGATCACTGGCATCTGACATCCCCTTAGACCGACTCAGTAGGCCTGTTGCTGGACTTGCCTCAATACTCTGGGTGTGGGGGGGGGGGGGGTGTGTGTGACCTCACTTTTCTTCTGGCAGTTTCCAGAGACATGAGCTTCAGCTACACTGTGTGGCCATACGAGCCCTGTTTGATCACAGCTCAGTTGCCCATCCCCTGGTTTAACCCCCCCCCAACCCCCATGCTATCATGCTAACGTGATAAAGTAACTGATACGCTTCCATTTTTCAAAAGAAACCGAGGTCAAAGCCTTCCTTTCACCCCATTAAAACGATGAACTTTCGTTTTAATGTTGTTAAAAAAAGGGAGGAGAAACTTCTGTCGTTACAGTGGGCCGTTACTATGGAGACACCCCCCTGCACAAACTTGAACCATTAACGTTACACTGTACACCTTCTGTGGGTCATGGCTCTGACCCCAGCCCCCACCTCAAAATCACCCTGGTAACAGAGTATTTGACTTACAGCAGGGGCAGTGGATGAATGTGGGCGAGTGCCACTGTGTGTGTGTGTGTGTGTGTGTGTGTGCGTGCGCAAGTGTGTGTGTGTGCTGTGTGCTCGCGTTTGTGTGTGTGTGGTGTGCGGGGGGAGGGCATGTATTTCCTCAGGGGATTTTGGGTGGTTCAGGTGTAGGGCGCCCCCTGCAGAGCAGCTCTGGGTAATGCGGTCTGAGCAGAAGCCACATCATCCATTAGCTCAGAGTACTGCAGGGAGACATTATGGGATATTTAGCACAAATAGACCAACTCACCCCAGCGCAGCTCACGCAGGCCTTTCTCCTCATAATGGCACCTAAGACTCCAGCTCCAGCTCCGGATAACTGGACCGGCACCAGGAGTGGACGGAAAAATAAATCCGACCGCACGGAAAAATAATTTCATGATGTTATGACTTTCTTCCCAGCCAGCGAGCACGCAGCCTCCCGCCTGTGAAATATCTGCCAGTCGTCGGCACCACCGTCGGCTGCCAGCGCTTTTACGAAGTGGCGCTACAGCGGGCCGCCAATGGACCGCTGGCAAACCAAACAGCTGTGCCGGCGCTGGGCCGACGGTCGCTTATTTGGCGGGTCATCGTACCTTTAATAGAGCTATCAGTGAACGTGCGCAAAAAAAAAAGAGGACACCTTGGGCTATTCCGTGAAAACATCATCAATAATTCACCCAAGAGCAGGTATCATGTATTTTTAAAACGGGGGCTTAAAAAAGGAAAACGTTGGGAGGAAATAAGTGAATAAATATTTTAGCGTGAGTCCTGGGGCGTGTTTTTATGGTAGCAGTTCTGCGTCCACAAAATTGATGGTAATTATCAGAATTCCAAGAGATCAAAAGTGACAGAAAATAACTGACACTAAGCCAAGCTAGACAGGCAGTGAGAGAGCAGAGCTTAGCGATTGATTACAGCTCTATGTGTGTGTATGTGTGTGTACACATGCATATATATATACATATATCTCAATGTCTGGAATATTTATATATATAATGAAGATTTTCAATATTTTGATATTTTAGTATATTTTCAGTATATTACATTTCTGTAGTGAGATATACCTGTACATGGGACCACCTCCACCCCTGGTACCACACAGATGACTGCACCAGGCTAGGCCCAAAGTGCGTGGGGGTTGAAGGGGGGATTGGGTGGTTATTAGAAACAGGAAATCCTGAAGCAGTCTGCCTCCACGCTGTAATTCCAGTTTAGATGCAAAGGGGAAATATGTCCTTAGACGAGAGGGTGGGTGGGGAGGGCGTGGACCACCCATCCGTACCTTCCCAGAATGCACCACACGGGCGATCAGCGTACAGGCTGTAAGAGCCCGCGTTCAACATCTGCTCAGTTACAGCCGTTTTAACTCTGTCAAAAAAACGAATGGCAAACAGCTGCTTCGTTTGGATACCAACGCCGATGCCTGTAATTATTTGAGTAAAATGCCGCCCTGTCAGCACAAAACAAAATAAAGTTTTTAAAAAAAGTTCAAGGCAGAAGAACAGACAGAGACGAGGCATATGTTGAGAATGAGTAAACATTCTCCGGTCCGTTCATCTGGAAATGCTGCTGCGGTCTTTTCAGTATCTGCGAGTCTGCACACACTCATAGTATATACTTGGCATTGTCAATCGGTTTTCAGAGTCCTGGTAAACCGATTGTGCAGTGCAACAAGATCATACTCGGCTGTTTATATTCCACTGGCATGGTTCAGTTATTTTGAATATCCCGTAGATACGAGAACTTCCATTGCACATTTTTTCCTCATTAATGCAGGTCATAACGTAATGGTTTTCCCCAGCCCCAGCCACTTAAATAGCTACAGGTTAGGGGACTATTCCTCTACAGCTTAAGTTCATTTACAGTGTTTGGGGTAAAAACACCTGAAACCCAAGTAAGTCCTGCAGAATGGACTGCTACCTCATCCCAATTTGTAATTTGTAACCTAATTACAGGACGGGTCTTCTCCCTTCCAGGAAGATGATACAGGTCAGGAATGAAGCTGTATAACATAGCCCCCCCCCCTCTCCTATATGGTTTATAGCCCTATTCACTCTGGGTCATTGGCACACTGAACAATGACATGCCATTACACCTCACCTTGTTTTGCTTCTGATTACATTATTCACCAGTGTCCTCAAAGTCCCTGCCTTGCCATTAAAGTCCCCACAGTGGCATTAAAATCCCTGCAGTACCATTACAGTCCCCACAGTGGCATTAAATGGATATACAGTCCCTGCAGTCGCACTAAAGTTCCCACAGTGCCATTGAAGTCCCCACAGTGTACTCAAAGTCCCTGCATTGCCATCAAAGTCCCTACAGTGTCCTTAAAATCTCCTCAGAGCCAGTAAAATCCCTGCAGTATCATTAAAGTCCCTGCATTGTCATTAAAGTCACCATAGTGGCATTAAAATCCCTGCAATACCATTAAAGTCCCCGGATTGCCATTAAAGTCCTCCCAGTTGCATTAAAATCCCTGCAATACCATTAAAGTCCCTGCATTGCCATTAAAGTCCCCATAGTGGCATTAAAATCCCTGCAATACCATTGAAGTCCCTGCATTGCCTTTAAAATCCCTGCAATACCATTAAAGTCCCTGCAATGCCATTAAAGTCCCTGCAGTGCGTGTGGGCCTTTTCAGAGCTGGGTTGTCACCTCGCTGTTTTCTTTACCTCCAGGCACTGACAGGAAGACCGCTTGCACATCCCAAACAGCCCCCCCCCCGCTCTTTGAAGCCCCCTCCCGAGTACCGCCATGTGGGTCCGTGCGCAAACAAACTGCCTTTGTCAGCTTTTGTTAAAGGGTCATTGTAAGCCGCCCGATTGTAAATGAGAGGCATGTCTGCTCTTGGCTTTGGTCAATATTGACCCACCTGCAGGACAGGCCCAAAGCCCATCTTCACTGAGGAAGATACACTTTCGACTCAGTCCTACACATGTAAAAAAAAAGAAAGAAAATTATCCCCAAAATCAGAACAAATCAGGGAAAAAATAAGCAAAAAAATTTCTTATTTTTTTCTCTCTTACAAGATGATCTTACCGAGGGACACTTTAATTTGTCAGTTTAAACAATGTATATAGCTGGGTCATTTATTACTCATATATAATATTCATATTCATATATCATATGCTGAGCTATTCAGGTTAATTACCTGTCTCCATGAAGTAACAGTGAAATGAAGGATTTGAACTTGCTACCCCTCTGGGTACAAGTCTGTTAAAGTTTTATATAGCATGCGTGGAGGATGTGAACCGGGAACATGCTGGGTACAAAGTTGTTCACTTTACCCTTTTTTTCCCCCTACAAAATGGTCACACAGTTTTCCAGAGAGTAACTACTGTTCTGCTGAAAGGTAGGCTCTGGGTCTCAGTCCAGATGTTAATGATGCTCCCCTGGGGTTAAATTCCACACAGACCCCCTTGAGTGGAGAATTTACACGGAGCAATCGCGCAGGCCTTTACTTGTCTGGTTACAGCTGGCTTACCCGAAACTGCAAGGCTAGCACTGAGTCGTCAATATCGTCTCACTTAAAAAAAAATTTTTTTTTAAAAAGAGTATGAAAAAAATGTAGGATATGAGAGTGGACTGAGGTCATTCAATTAGCATTAAATCACGATGCTTTAAACTTCCTTAATTATCTCAATGGTGATGAACTAATGTAATGAAAAGCTTTTCTAGCTAGGTGAGCAGTTAGGTATTTTTAGAGGGAGTTGGTTATAGCATGTTGTTTCATCATGTCAGTCCACCTTGGAGAAGATCAAGGTGTTGCAACCAGCCCATATTTCAACTGTAATATTGCCCGGACTTGCTTTCAGTGAACAATGAGAAACTCTCACCAAGCATTATTTTGTGTGAATATGTGACAAACATGACCGAGTGTAAAGAACTCATCTAAAAAAGATTCATAAAATGTTACATCTTATTTGTCCAGCTGCGCTCATTATATCTCTGTTAAAGCTTAACCGAATATTTCAACAGGTGTTATGAAGCATTATAACTGACACTCAAAAGCAAAGTCAACTGGTTCTACTTGGCTTAACTACTTTGTAGCAAGAATTATGTTTCCATGTACAAGGATATAGACACCAGACTCTTATGGGACAAAGTATTTTATAGTACATTGTACTACTATGTTGCATAAAAATAATTGCATTTAAGTCATTCGCCAGATTCGCTTATCTGGAGAGACTTCTGGAGGACACAAAAAAAGGTCAGGCAAGGGTAATAATGATTCTGAGTTATTCGTGTCAGGGTGATAAGCCAAGAGGGGATGAGTGGCCTCTTCTTGTCATAAGACATTCTCGTGTCCTTGGGTGTCATTTCACACCTGACCACTACAAACCACATTCCCTGCTTGAGCTGTGCTTTTCTTAAACGGCCTTGTACAGCCTGACAACTGCTTTAGTCACCCGGTGCTGCGTGACAACTAGGTGTAAACAAGAACTTATGAAATGAATGATTATGTTCTTGTTTATTATCAGCATTTTATTTTACACTTTTAAATTAATTTTCCTGTGTTATTTATGAGAGTCTGCTAGATCTATCTAAAGATGTACAGTAAAGGTTGTTAAGTTAAGGTCACTCTGAAGTGTAAATCAGTATGTGTTGTAGCTACATTTGAGTCATGTAGCATGTATCATAATGTTGGCATATATTGTTTTAAATGAAAAATCCTCCAGGCCAATATCTGCTCTAAGCAAGTAGCAAGTGCATTGTGTCCTTTTATCAGGCTAACTGCAAATATTATGTGATTTATCATTAGCTTCAACATTTTTTTTCATGTTGGAGCATAGTCAGCTGGATGTACCCCCCCCCCCCCCAGGTATGAACACATTTCACCGCAGCTGTGCAAAAGAATGCTTTTTTTTCACTGATTCATAAAACAGTCAAAATACCCCTGTCTGCCTTAAACCACAGTGGAGGAATGGGCATTTTTACAGTCATACGTTGTCATTTTGTCATTTAAGGAAGTGCCTTATGCAAATACAAACATAAATCTGTGCAGTTCCCATGGTTATACAGGTCATCACAGTAATTCCAAAGGAAAAAAAATGCCCCAGTTTACAAATCCAAAAAGAACTCTTCAACAGGAGAGTAGCACCATCACCATGGAAACGCTGACAGTAGCTTTTATGAATAGCCCCAAATACGGTTTCAAAAAAGCACTTAGGGAAGACTAGCCCGCATCAGGACAGCAGCTGATTGAAGCGTAGCTGGGCAGATGCTCTGCAATGCTGGCTAAGCTAACATGCTAATTCCAAGTTTGTGTTGGGTTGGCTGTATCTGACCCAGGCCGCCACAGTAAACAGAACTGGAAAAATAAATAAATAAATGATCGTCAGGGTCACGTAAATTACCTCTCTCCACAGATGTGGAACGGATGAATAAACATCTCATCCCACAACGTATGCACATCCCAACTTCTAAAAATATCCATCCTACTGTATGTTCTTCTGAAAGTGGGTCACAGAAACCATCTGCAAATTATATAAATCTGAATGAAAATAGTGCTTATAAAACATATTGAATGACGTGTAGTCAAACACCCACAGAATAACAGTTAAAAAAAAACTTTATTACTGCAGCCAAGTAATAACATTATTTTACATAACATTGATTCTATTTCACAGAGGTACCAGTTACTAAAGAATATCAACACCGTTAAAGCCAGTCAAGAAATTCCAGAATCAAGTACACTGTTAGCATAACTGTGAATGACAGCAGTTAATCATAACCACTGTTGATTCTAACGCAGTCATTCTAAGGGAATATAGAAAAACCTCAAGCTAATGACAAGTAATGTGCCCCCACCCTGAGTACCCACAAATCCCACAAATCTGGGGGTTTTCAACCTTTTCTAATCCAGGGACCCTCACCCAGGCGTCAAGGGGAGCACAATCATAAATTGTAAAAGGATTATATTTAAAAAATGGTTTTATATTTTAAAATGATTTCCCATGAATAATTATTTTTTAAGAAATTGATAGATACGGTCTTTCAGACATAACGCAAATGCCATTTCAAAGAGGCCTCTAAAAGAGGGCCCCGCTGGCGAGATGGAATATAGATCTGTACGTGGTGATGAAGGGATGTCATGGATCAGTCCTGGATGTAAAACGATGTCCGCAATACCATCGCTGAGTGTAGTATGTTTAATTGCCCCAGTTGTGCGTTTCATCTGCGCGCACTACGTTTTGCCACCTCGCTCAAATTCCCTCTCTCCCGCGGCTTACGTAAACGATGGTTGTGCCTTAATAATTAAAGAAGACTTTCTTGCGCACTGGCTCTAACCACGGCTCCGGTTACATCACAGAAACGGCACTTGACCAAATAGATTTCACAGATTCGCACGCGCCAATATAATGCGCGAATGACGGCGTTTGCGAAAGAGGGTCACATTATGTTCCATTATGGAGGCGGCAGCCTGTTGGATGGAGGATTGCATTTTTTAAAAATCCCATCAGGCCACGAGACCTTTTCGTGTCTAGTGCAAAAATAACTCAAAAGCTACGGGTAATGTGCGCGAGAACAAATCGATCGAGGGAGAAATGGCTGTGTGTTAAAATAACTTCTCACATTTTTCTGACCGAGCTGTATTGTGTGCCCAGAACTGACGTTCATTCAACTGAACACATGGGATTTGATTTCCTAAACTGATCATCGCTCTATTTAAAAAAAAAATACACATTTTTTAAAAAGATAATCTGCATCTTTAATAAAAATGTATTATTTACTGTCTAATATTTAATTGTTGACTGTCTGATAAATCGTTCATTAAACCCAACAGTGTCATTTATGCATTTAATGGATGGTTTGCATCTTCTCCCCCATGTCTGTGTGGGTTTCCTCCAGGTACTCCGGTTTCCTCCCACAGTTCAAAGACATGCATGTAGGCTCAATGGAGACTCTAAATTGCCCACAGGTGTGTTGTGCCCTGTGATAGATTGGCGACATGTCCAGGGTGTATTCCTGCTTCTCGCCCAATGCACAATGGGATAAGCTCCGGCACCACCCGTGACCCTGACCAGGATAAGCGGGTATAGATACTGTATGGATGGATACAATTGTGTGGATAATGCTTCCTGGATCAGTGAAGTCATGCACAACTAAATTTTTACATGAGCCTCAATGGCTTAATGTAGTTATTATGTTGAAATAGCTACCGTGAGTGAGTTTGTGCATGCATGTCAAATGCTGAACTCGTTCCAGTCTTTGGACATTATGTCAGTAACCTTCGGAGCTCAGGGTAGGGTCTCTAAATTCCTGACAAGCTGTCAGCTGACAGGAAGTTAGTTCAGTTGTTATATGAATGTCCATGTGTAATCTGCATGATAGAAGCCCTCATAAAACTGGGACATACATCAGGGTACTTTGTAACTGGACACATTTCTAAAGCTGTTAGTTAACAATAAAACAACAAACTGCACAACACTGTGCCTCTTGCTGTGCTTGCAACTTTATATTGACTGAAACAATGACTTACGTTTCGGATGTCTCTGTCCTTTGTCAGAGTCAACAGGGATGTTTGAAAGGAAAGTCATGGCTTTTGTGCTTCTCCAGAACCTGTGGTCTACATAGTCAGGTGTGCACACCTTTATTCTTACACCTTGAAAAAATGTGTCAGTCAACCATTTTTCTTTCTCTTATCATTGTTCTCTAGTGATGCCAGAGCAAGCTTTCATAAACTTTATAATGGGTGGAGCTGATATGAGCTGCCAATCACTGATTTGGCCGACCAATGCAAGAAGTTTTTCATATCCAGCAAAAATACATTGATTGGTCCACATTAGTGAGCATGTGATAGCCATGCCCATTTTAGGAACATGGACTATTCCTCCCATCACTGTTATTTTCATCTCTGCATGATTTGGCTATTAAATTAGCCTAGCCTGTACCAACCACACAGTCTAACATGGCGAGAGAGGATCTCAGGCATTTATTATAATCCCAGCCAGGAGGTCCAAAACGCTATAAATGATTAGCTTTCTTTGGGCCAGTGCAATCAACTGTGCCCTCTGCTAACAACCTTAAGCTAATGTTTCTCTTGTTCCCTAAGATACTACAGTCTGCCTGTACACCTTATCCATTTAAGGATGTAAGATTACAGTGCAGACCGTAAGTATTTGGTGACATAATTTTTGTAGTTTTGGCTCTGTACTCGACCACATAGGATTTGACATGAAACAATGAATAACAGGTTAACGTTGTCAGCTTTAATAGGAGGATATCACCATATCAGGTGATCCATTTAGGAAAAACAGACCTTTTTATACATTATATAAAGTGTACATTATTACATACACATAATAATATAATAAGCACAGGTCATTCTGCACATCTAAGCCCCTCATTTATCCCAGTCTAGAGTGTAACCTGCACTGTACCTGGACACAAACACTTTAGGGGCCTCTGTCCACTATACAACCTGGAAAGCTTTTATACTCACTGACAACTCTTTAAAAAAATAGCCAATACATCCTGATATCAGTGTGGAAATTACCTTTAAATTAATTTCTTCCCTTGACTCTGAAACTACACTTGTGAAAACCAGAAATCTTCTACTATCACAGACTACAAATAAACCACCATCCTAATTATGGAATATTTACACGCTTTTCCATAGCAACAGTATCCTATTTAGCTTAAATTTAGGCATTCAGAGAGTGTGCATGAGGATGTTGTCATTCACTGTAACAGCAAGCAATGAGTAAATAAATAAAATACTCCACAATTCACCTCAAAACTATCCCGCTGGGTTAAAACTTCTATAAATCAGCTGATGTATTTCTGGTACTGTATATAGGGTGCACACAACACCCCCGCAGGCTGAAAATAGCGCGGCACCCAAAGACGTAACCGAATACGCTCTCTGACTGCCTCACCAGCCCGGCCACATTCATCCTCAGCTGAACCGCAAAGTGTGAACGACAGTTTCGTGAATATATGTGCTGTTATCTCTCCGGTAGGGGAGAGTACAGACAAAGCGAGCCTTGGATTAGCAAGCCTTCAGAAATAAGGGATTGCAGGGATTCACGCAATACTAGAGTGAATCCCTGCAAGAGTAATACAAACCGATGGCACCATTTTATCACCTTTAATTCATTTATTTCTATATTCTACATAAATGGTTATGTATGACCATTATGTAAAAACATTTTTATATCAGGGCTGTCCAGCCCTGTTCCTGGAGATTTATCATCCTGTAGGCTTTCATTTCAACCCTAATTTGGGACACCTGATTCTACCAATTAGCAGCACAATGCGATCTCAAGCTGTTGAAGGGGATGTGCTTTTTTAGGGCTGGAGTGAAAACCTACAGGACGGTAGATCTCCAGGAACAGGGTTGGGCAGGAAAGGCAATATAAAATATGAAACAGACATTTGGCATGATAAATGATTTTAATAATAGTTTTCTGTGTGCGTGTACCCATTTATAAACACGACCTTTGCCTCTTTGTGCTGCCTAACAGTGGTTTTAAGAATAGATTTTAAGATACTATCGACAACTTTTATGGTTTAAATGGTTGTGCTCCCAAATGCCTTTACTGAGCTACTGAACCCATGAGCTACACAATGGGTGCTAAGGTCATCTGATAATGGCCTTGCTCTCTGTATACGCAACCTGTTTAGACAAAAGGTGAGTTTGTTTTCTCTCAGCAGGGCCCTATGCGATGGAATGCTTGGCCAGAGAGCACCAGAGCAGTGCAGACGGTTTTCACTTCTACAGAAATATTTTAGAAATATTTAGCTGCTTTTAGTTTTTGTGTGCTTGTGCCAGATGAACTGTAGCGTCCGTAGCATGTTTGCCTGTAGTAGATAAATGCTTCGAGCTGCATGCGCGGTTGAACACTCACCGGCTAGGGAACCGTAACAACGAGTCCATTCTTTGTGACAAGAATAGCTCCCTGCGTGCATTGTTGCAATTGCAGACCGACTGAGATAAAGATCACATTAGCTGCTATTTGCAAGAAAAATGTTAAAGCAGTTAGCACGCTAGCTACATTGCTGAATTGAAAAATGAGACACCGTATATGTACGGTAGTTCTGTACTGTGGAAGAGGGCACCGTCTTGTTCACACCATTACACTGAAATAGCAGCTTACTGAAGATAATGAAAAGAAATTAGGACAAAAATAAATGACAGAAAACAACCAGCCCTCAAGGCAAAACCTGTTTTTATGGTCCAGCTTAGCAATGATATTTATATGACTGACAAAATACCTGAGATATTTAACTTGCTAAAAAAAAGCTATTTGCCGTGTACAATTACAAAATGTTTTTAAAAATACTTTTGCTCCTTTCACCCACGATTAAAGAAAGGAAAGACCTGGTAGAGCATTAAACCAGAGCACGCACACCCAAGCCAGTTTTCCCCCAGATTTATCTCTTTCAGGGCTAATCAGCTCGGCACTCACAGCTACCAATGGTGTCTGGTAGCAATATATCACTGACTATCTCAATCAGCTTCAAATAATGCATCGCACGTGCATGCAGCCTGGAGCCAGACCAAATGCGCTTGTGCAAAAACCAGACGCACGCATCAGCTGCAAACGCAGACCAGGGTCCTACAGCAGCGTTTTACTGGGTGCCAGGTTCTTTTTTTAAAACCTGGTATGCGTGGACCGAACAACGGTATGGAAAAGACTTATAATACTTATCTTTCTGTAACTAGAGGGAGGTATGCTGACCCTGTGCAGATGCACGACTGGACTCGGTCACTTTTTTTTTATTATTCATCAGAATAATTCATTTTTTGTTCTTCTCAGTGATAAATGGCCCTAAGTAAGAGTGTGGACTACGTGTGGTCCCCTGGCTGCCGGTCGAGAGGCCCTGGTGCAGATGCCGGAGTAAACCTGCGCTGTAAACCCAAAACAGGACGGAGATCTCAAGCTCCAATCCTGGAGGGCCGCCGTGTCTGCTGGTTTTTGATGTGTCCCGGCACTTAAGTCCTTAAATTAGGCCGCTGATTGGCTAAAGGGTCTGCACGCCTAGTCCCCAAGGCCTAAATTGGCTGCTGATTTAAAGGAAATCACAAAAGCCAGAAAACCCTGTGGCCCTCCAGGACTGTAGTTTGAGACCCTGCCCTGACGCTGGAGATTTAAGAATGTACTTCTCAAGAACTTGGCTCCCACCAAGTTTTATTCCCATTTTTCAATAACCGGACCATAATTGGTTCTTGTTCAGAGCAAAACTGACACGAGGCAGTTTACAGGCACTCTGTGACTAGGAATATGCAGACCACCATAGTTTAAACAGGCCCAAATATCTCTGAGCCCCCACCCACCCCCCCACCCTACCCAAAGCTCGAGCCAAACGTGCTTTATAGGTGGAGGCCCTGTGCCGAGGCCTGTTTCGACGCCCCCCCTCCGCCTCCCCTTCCCCACCCCACACTCACACAGCCCCCTTGCTTGGACATAAATGACAGTGTTATCCAGCTGGCCCCATAACCTGGAGGCCGTCTGCTTCTCTTTTGCCACTTGGCACGGTTCGCCACTTCTCCAAGGGATAAAAGGCTGCCAAAGTGTTTGGGTTTAGTGCGATCTACCCAGGCTTGTGTGTGTGATTAATTCAGCCTGAGTACAAACACTGCTTTGTGTACATTTGCTGGTTTGGGGGTATTAAATCAACAGAGCTACATATACACACTGGCACCGAGCTTACATACTGCTCAATGCTACTCTTGGAGCTGTAGACTCTGGAAGTGCACTCTGTCTCTCACTTTCTCTCTGACTCTCATTCACTCTCTCTCCCTATCTCTCTCTCTCTGTTTCTGACTCTATCTCTCTCACACTCTGTCTCTGACTCTCTACTCTCCTCTCTCCCCCACTCTCATTCACTCTTTCTGCCGCTCTCTCTCTTTCTGCCTGACTGTATCTCTCTCACACTATCTGTCTCTGACACTCATTCTCACACACATTCTCTCTCATGCATGCACACTCACACAGTTGTCCACACACACCCACGCACACACACACACCATGCATGCCACAGTTTAGGATTCATTCATTCTGGATTCATTAATTTCATCTTCTGCCCCACCTTTGCACCTCAGCAGATATGATCTTCCGGACAAAATGGTTTATCTGAGCACACAAGAAAAGTGCAAATGTAAATTTTAGGGTAGGATTTTTTTTTTTTTTAGTAAAATGTGACCGCTAACCTCGTGGAGTGGCCTCCATAGACCAATAGACCTCGAAACATTGGATTTGGTTGGTTGCAGCTGTTTTTTTAAAAAAAACTGTGTTTAATCATAGTGCCCTGAGGGCAAAACAGACTCAGCAAAAAGGTCTACGTCACTGTTACAGGATGGTCTGTGATAAAATGTCGCTCCTCTCTAACAGTTAATTGAATCATTACCATAGAGTCTGTAGTGAATCATATCCAAACTATTTCTGCGGGAAGTGAAAAACACCTAATATATAACATAGAATGACATGATAATTTCGGCAGAAACAAAGCTCTATTAAACAGGACTGTGAAGGTTTCTAAACGTGCCTTACACGTTATTAACATACATACATACGTTATCATCCAGAATACTGCGTTTTCGTCGGAATTTAACAAATACAGACAAATTCCTTTCTTCTGAGATACGCCTAAATATAGGCCTAATGGGTAATGTATTACCCTGCAGAAATTGTGTTTACATTACTTTGTAATTTATACAGTCAGTCAGCCCAATATGGCTTCGTTCCATGCACTTCGTGATGAAGGAAAACACGTCACCTGACACCCGCTACGTTTGCGCTTAGTGGTTTACCATTTACTCACAGTGGAAATCTCGCTGAGTGAAAAGAATAAACTTAGAATTACAGCTTTGAGTGAACAATTCTGCGACGACACAAGGAAATAAACGCTTCACCGGACGAAACCGGGAGTGAGAACACACTGTCCTGTGATAAATGTATCAACAGAAAGGCACATAGTGGTTTGGATAATTTTTCTAAGAATGTAAAAACAAAACGTATTTCTGTGTCTCTCTTCTCAGACGAAGAACTGGTAGGCCTATAGAGCTGTATTTCTTATAGAGGCAAGTCCTGCCACTAGGTGACACCACCACCTTGATTAACTGCAATAAAAACTCTGTCCAACTTTCGCTTGCAAATGAAAAATCCATTATCGTCCCCTCCCAGTGTTCCATGCAAGCAACTCGATGCATTGCTAGCATGTTTTCGGCATATAAAATAAGACACCGGATGGTCATAAAAAGGAGGTCTCGTAATAAGATACACTTCCTTTAAAGCTGACCCCGTCACGTCTGCGAAACGAAAAAAGGCATCACTGACAGCAAGCGATATTATCGACTGAATATATCACGTGTGTTTCATTAATGCAATTTAATGAATAACCGACCCCCCCCCCGCCTTCTCGACTGATGGCCTTTAAACCTAGATGCTGGGTCCAGCGAAACACGCTGTTTTCACCCCCTCCGCCCCCCCCCAGCTGTGGACGCAGTGAAAGATTTGCCCCCCTTTGCCTTTGCCCCCCCCGCCCCCTGACCAGACTACAGGCATGCCGATCAACCCCCCAGGGAACACGGGAGCTCAACGCCTCGCGTAAAAGTTTAGCCCATAGTCCCGTACTGGGAACAAGTAGCCTAACGTTTAATAAGTGAAACTTCGTATTTAAGCATCCAGACGTAACCCCCACCTCCTCCAAATCATGGCCACATCATATTTAACATGGAGCAAGGGTTATTGCAGTAAATGTATAATCCCTCGAGCAATTTAAAATCTTTGCACTTAATAAAAAATTTAAAAAAAAAAACGATTAGAAAATAATGAGAAGTATGTATGATATATACGTATTGCCTAAAGAAGCTAAAAAAAAATCAAGAAATCTTCCCTCTTTCGTGGGAACAGTCACCGAAAGCACTGGAGGTAATAAACTCGGGGATCTCCTGGTTGCGGATAACGGAGAGGCAGCAACATTCACCGCAGCGACCAGTTGTCAGCTAAGTGACAGACAACAGCTGAACCCATAGGCTACATCTGGAGCTCTACACCACACACCCGAAATCTAACACCATACCACCTCACGTACTGCAGTGAGTAGCTTACCCAATTAAGAGAAGGGGTCTGTTTTGTTTAACCTTAGAATTTATTGTTGAGGATTAAGTTGTTTACTTAATAGCATAACCACTATAAAGCAAACGCCATATGTGCTGTTTAGCCCTGAGAAAAAACAATACTTTTCATTGGTAACATCAGGTCATCGGTGTTATAAGTAAAACGAAAACATTGTTTTTGTATGCATGATTGAAAAAAGGTTCAATAAAATCTCTTATATAAAGTGAACGCACGCAAACTTTTTTTCTTTGACCTAAGAGAAGCGAATAGCTCTACACACTTTAAATACAACACACTACTAAGGTTGGAGAGTATGAAGTTGGTTTGTTGTGACAAACCACTTCGAATGAAACATAATGTAAATGTTATTAAAATGCTATTTCCAAATGTCATCAACTTATTGTCTTAATAACGAAATTCGACAGTACATTTACACATGACAACTATTTCTGGGGCTGGGTCAAGGCAACGCAAAATTACACCTTTAACGATTATCTTACGGCCAAATACTCAATTTGTATGTCCTAAAGTCGATGAAATATTGAAATTGTGACAATTAATTTAGCAAACCAAAAGGAGTCTTCATTTGCCTTTACCCAGAGTCTTAGAAATAATAATATAAATTTTAAATGCATTACAATAATTCATACTCACCAAAAAGTGATCAACTCAGTAATACAAGATGTCCCTGGTCAGCTACTCCTTTATTTGTGAGCTAGAATCACATTTGGTGTCATTTGCGTCCGTTGAGATGTCCAGAGTGTAACCTAACCAATGCGCTGCCGAGTCCCACACAGCTGAATACCTTCAGAATCAGTCGAACACAAGCGCTCGCATTTTCGAGCGAAGACTGGGTAGGAAAAGCGATCTAGGCAAAGCTCGACTGCTAAAGCCCGTTGAATTGAAATAACCAGTCCCGTGCTGCTGCTGCCTCACCAGCTAATGGGCTAGGGGGCTTCATGCTCGCTGAAATGACATTAACATTACTCCCTGCCTATTGGCTTAAACAAGCAACCCCCCCCAACCCTCGAGACACCGACATTCTTGGTAGTCTGGAAAACATGGAAGGTTTGCCTGTCCTTTTCTCTGCAATTTTTTAACCAAGTAGTTAATTATGAGAAAACGAAGCACTGTCATAGGGTTCTGATTGGAATTAAACGTTTATATTGCCCCCTTTTCATTTTTAAAGCATTCGTGCCATATAATTACATTATCATAAAAGTGCCGTCGGATCCAACGTTTATTTTACATTCCATTGCTTAGCGATTATTGCTTTGTTGTTGCAATCAAAAGTAAAAGTAAAAATTGAAGCGTAATTGTTTTTATTCCTGTACTATATGGCAGATGTATGTGTTTATAATCCATTCATATTCAGTGCTTTCCGTTTTTAGACACAAAAGCTATAAACCAACTTCATAAAGACTTCTTGAGAGGTATTTTAACACAGAGAGACAGTTTACAAAGACAGTGATATATATCAAGACTATCAAGTCAGAAGCATTTAAAGGAATAACTCCATACAAAGTACAGTATGCTGCCCATAATACAGTGTCTTTCTGTAATGTCCTCATCCTTTATTTGATCAAATATGAGTGATACAGCTACAATTTGCTGTCAGTCATGACTGGCCTCTCCACAGCAAAAGACAATGATTGGTTCATATGAATATGAAAATGATAGCTCCTCCCATTTGAGGGTTCTATGAAGCTTAAGTAATACAAAGATGTTGCATTGGACTGAATTTAGGCCTGAGAGAAAACATTTGTTTCAAACAGAACCTGGTCCAGGAGAGGCAACCCCCCCCCCCCCATGTTTGGGCCTACGATCCCATGATATCGCATTACATTTATTAAGCTTATTTGCTTAGAGTGGCACTAGACAGTGTAGGGAAACCATCTTTCCATTCAGCAGGCTGAAATAGTGCCAGACCTGGCTAACAGAAGTCCCAGGCCAGCGAGTACAGATTCAACATCAGTCAAGCACTAGTGCTATTTAACTATGCAAACTAAGACTCAAAGCAAAGATGCATATTGGGAAACAAAGACATTTACATTGTAAGCTTTCAGCAGAGTGACTTACACAGTTTACGACTTGTTTGATTCTTTGACGAATGGCCGCGTTCACGGATGATGGCCGTGAACATGACCTATGACCCGTCATCCATAGCCTGTGAATGCTCTCATAATGTAATCCACGTGAGCCCTTTACAATGACTGTACGTCATTTTCCCCATTCCCTGACCTACAATCCGCAATCTTCACAATCCACAAGCCCCTCTCTCTTGGAAATGCAACATCTCGGATGACAGCGGTTTGATACCACATGTTTTTTTTTTTCTTCTTTCTTATTCTTTTCACTCCTTCTTCATGTCCCCCACAGAATAGGCTTTTTAAAGGAAATCGCTAGCTCCAATATAATTTATCTCTTTGTGACTAAACATCCCCTGTGACATTAATCCTATTTACATTGCAGGATAAAAGGTAAGCTTATATGCACACCTTGGAAAAAGGAAGCATTGAACAGGGCTTTCTTACATCAGACAATGACCCTGGATCTAACGTCATTCTTTAAGGTGTACGGAAATCATTGTCAAGGAAGCACTGTCAGTGCTGACAATGCGTGGAGGATATCAAGCTTGAACCCATCTTAACTTTTTTCCCTCAGCTATTATGAAGGACAATGGGAACTACTTTGAAAACGATCTCTTCTGCCACTGCCAGATTGATGCGAAATTGCTTGTTTTGTTCCCTTGACTGAAAAGGACGGCCATTTCACGTCCTGGAAATACGCACCTTCAATGAGATTAACATACAATCGCTAGAATGGATTTGAAGGCATGTGTATTTTTTTAAGGACCGAATGAAATGCGTATCATAAATGTGACAAATGCCCTAATCCGTTTGCGTGACACTTGACCTTTAGGCCTCTGTTCTGTTGGCGCTGGCTCTCTGACTCGGTCTGACCCGGGTCACGACCCCCTGTCCATCACATTTTTACCAGACCGAAGTCCTGATAAGTGGGACCAGGTTTTGTAACCTGAAACCTGTCCGTCATCGACACACGTCTGTGGCGGCGTGATTCAACAGTGGAGTTGATTCAACTGAAGGATTTCATAAACAACAGATGGATGCAGTCAGTGGTGCTTTTTTATGGAGGTAAGTCAGCTCTCTGCTGTACTTCTCACTAAGGTGAGGCAGCCATTGTTCTGTATCAGGGAAGTATGAACACTGTTTATCACATCATATTCTGCTTAAGTTTGTGTTTTATCACTAATTATGTTTTTTTGTTTTTATATTCTGCAGTTTGTCGAGGACCTAAGTGAGTGGAACAGTACAAATGGGAGGAGTCGTGTTCGGAATTGGGTTTAATGACCTGTTTCATTATGTTGTGAAGTGACAGTCAATTGTTCAATTAAAAGAGAATAAAGTTATGCATATAGCTTTACAAAAGGTACATTAGATACCAGGTGTTGCATGACTTCATTGCATTCAACTACAACTAGTGCTTAATGTGCAAATCGCAAGGTATCAAAACTGTAAGGTTACAGAAGAGGTGGAATTCACCCTCCAATGTGACACCATACACATTCTACCAAACTTTCTGGTTCATTGTGATTGCAGGCCTGGCCTTTATTAGGATACATATTTTATTGTTTTTCTGTAAAACATCTTTGTGTATAGCGTCACTCTAAAAAGCACTATATACAAATAAACCTGAACTGAGTCATAATGGGTGATAATGTGTTTTGCTTTTTGAAACCACTGTTATAAATAACAGGATAAGTTTAGCAAACTAATGCTGAGCACAAATTGTGTGAACGAGCCAAAGTTGAGTCAATGCTGTGAAACCAAGCGGGGCAAATGTATTGGTTTTTTTTTTGCTGTTGTTTTTTTTTTTGCAGTGAAGTTGCAGCTTTCGCACAAAATAAAAATATTCATGTGGAGACAGGTTGCCAGTCCTGAGCTGGAGGGTTCCGGAATGCTGAAAACCGAAATTGCAGAGGTGCCGGGACGGCTCTTTGTCTCGCACTGGCACAAATTAAGGGCTGCGCGTGGCCCATTGTTTCACTTCGCAGCCCCAGAAGCGAGCTATTCTGAGGCATTTCTCACGCGCTTTGAACGAACGCGCCAAAAATTGGACGCGGGACCATTTTGTGCAGCCCTTCCTGGCTCAAGTGAAATTGATGCGTATATCATATCTGTCAAGACGCCGATTTAAGTCTCGCCAAACTGGTAGGACCAGCATCTGTAGGCAAACTGTCCACCTCTGTGCACCGTTCTTATCTGCCTTAATATTTATGGATCTGTCAGTTGTAAAGACTCTCCCAGCAATTCCGAACCGTAAAAATGCACACAGCGCTTTTAATGCAGTGTGCATTGTAAAGTTTCATTTTTAGCCCGTAACAGTTGTTCAGATTGAATCATACACTTCACAGGAAATGTAAGTGTTACTTTTGTATGTATTATGGATAGATAGTCATATCAATGCTTTAATCTTTCAGTGTATCAATCTTTCAATTTGGTATGCTATCTTATTTATAATTTGATTGAATAATTGCTGAATCGTGGTTAGACGGAACTCATTTAGAATGCATTGAGATGTATTTTTCAGTGACTTGCTTTTTAATTTTACAAAAGGATTGGCCTAATTCTGCACAGCTGTAACACAGCAAGACCCATTTAAGCGCTATAATAAAAACGGGATACTTGTTGAATTCTAAAATTAAATTATGTCACAGAACGCTGCTTCTTCTCTGCTGGATTGCCAGAAGCTGGGTCAAAGTTAAAAGCCGAAGAAAAAGATTCCTTTCCCTCAGGAGGAAGTTAATGTGCCGGCGGTGGAGCTAGTTAGGACCGCTGCAGGACCGAACGCTTACCGAAGTTAAGTCTCTTAATCCCTATAACGAGATTCATCACTTAAGGCTACTCCTGCGGTGCATGCTCTCTAGCAACCCTTCACTAATTAGGGGGAAACCTGCCATGTTCCCCAATACTTCCTGAATTTCCGCTCTGCTCCAAATCTGCTCTGAGAATGCCTATTAATTCTGTTATTAATCCTGAGTGAAGCTTCTTGTGTGGATGTGAGCATTCTTAGAATGACCGCAGCAAAGCTTGTCCCCAAAAGACAGGCCTAGGACAACAACATACCTGCTCTCCAGTTATTAAAAAGGAGACATTGTTCCCAGCTGCATGGGAAGTTTAAGTGCACACATACTTTTAAAAGCCTTGGTGAACAGGAATCCATTATCTTACACTAACAGCCATCTTAAATCCATCATTTCCATTAACATAAAGTGGCAAGCACAGACAGGAGTCGTCCTTCACCTCAAAAAATTGCTGATGGAAAAAAAAGAAAAAGCATTATTTGAGAAAAAATATCTTCCAGTAGGGTAAGAATATTTTACTGCATAACTTCATAAGATTTCTTAAAACAAGTAATTTTATATTACATTTAGCAATATAAGCAATTACATTAAACAATAATCTTGCTTGGTATGAATAGTTATATTGAATCTAAAAAAACAAAACAAATGTTATTGTTTGTGTGTGTGTCTGTGTGTGTTTGGGTATATATATATATGCACACACACACACACACACACACACAAACACATATATGTTTGTGCGTGTGTGCCAGTCTACTTAAATATAATGTATACAGTAATCCTATGCCATGGAAAGTTGGCTTGAACTGGAACTTGAGCCCATTGGCATGACCCTGAATGTCTGTTTGTCAATAGCAACAAAGTCCTTGAAGACTGCCAAACTGTTTGGAACTTGGCAGGTCATTGAAGTATTGAAAGCTTGGAAGATGCGGTACGGATAAATCGGGTGATTTGGGGAAGACCTTAATCATGGGAATGTCATTATGAGCCTAAGGAGAGGAGATGAGGTTAGCGTGGTGGAGTTGTGGGACAGAGCGAGAGAGTGAGAGAGAGAGAGAGAGAGGGCAGGGGGGGAGGGAGCGAGGGAGAGGGAGAGAGAGGAACGCACAATCCCCTTGCTTGTGCTTGGGAGTTTGCCCAAGGAAATCTTTAGTGTAAACAAGAGCAGCAGAGCACACAGAGCAGAAACCAGAGCTGAGTTGTGTCCACCAGCTCCCTGTGCCTGCTACACATGTCACCTGGCTTTTCTCTGCGCTCAGACGCTAGCCAATTAGGACGGAGCCCCCGAAATCCCCCGAAAAAGGCCCACTGTCCCAGCCAGGGTGCTGTATTTGCCTTCCGAGACGTTGGTGGGGAATGGCGCATTTGCTATTACAGGGAGAACTCAGGATGACTTTGGAGCTTTTGCAAGACTCTGCGAAGCAGTCAACCCTGGTTTGTTTGTTGAAAGAGAGTTGCCATAATTTTTTTTCATTCATTAAACCTTTCATGTGAACTGAAATTTCATGTCACAATTGATTAGAACTGCACATGACATGTTCAGGACATTGGCCTGAGTTCAATCAACATTTTCATCTTAATTTCGAGCTGAGTTAAGTTTTTCCCCGCATAAACAGTTTGGAGAGTGTAGCAATCACTGGAATTAACTATGTGGAAATCATATATTTATATAAATAATACATTTAATGATACATTTAAGATATAGATACATATTGCCAATATTAAGGATAAATACATTTTGATTAAATCTAGCCAAAAATCCTTTGCAGATGTAACAAATTTTCAGAATTATCAGTCTCCTCACATATTACTGCATTTGTCATTTTATGCCTCAGTGCAATAATAACCAGAATAAGAATACTATTACTACAACAACAGAAATTACTATTATTATTATTATTATTATTATTATTATTATTATTATATAGCCCTACAATTTTATTGTCTTCCTTTTCCATTTCAATTCAGAGCATTAATTAAAATTCCATTGAAGAATTTGATAATCTTTATAGTACCTCAGGGAAATTTTTTTCAATGCATGGAAGTTTGTCTGTGCTCAAGAAAAATAAGGAAAAAAGAAAAGCTGATTTCACAAAAATTAATTTAAGATTTAGCTCAAAGGTTTTCTGCGCTGACTGAATTGTAAAGGAATTCACCCCCAACCCTGATTCTAGATTAAAGCAGAACCCCCCACCCCCAACCCCCCACCCCCCACTCCAGATCACATGAAGCAGCAGTGACTGAGTGGCAGCCTCCGGTGTTGTGGGGGGCGGGGGGTGGGGGGGTCGGCTCTGGCAGGACGTCTGTCAGTGGGATCCCGCTGCGTATAGGCTGTTTTAGACGTCGGCAGAGCTCTCGAATCAGGCTACGGAATGTCGCAGATCCTCCATCCCATCAACAGCCAGCCTGGCCATAAGGAAATAATATACGCAGCAATATACTGTAAATATGTGGAATGTTTGGAAAATATATTTGACAACATATATTTCACAGCGGCCTCATTTTAAGAAAACTATACTGCAGCAATGCAGAAAAGGGCAATAGTCACGACACACATTTGCACACTGCACATTTACAATAAATGAGTATACCGATAATAATTAATTGAAATATTTTGAGGTATGTTCTGTCTTCGGAGCAAAGGTCTTGAAGACTGAGAGCACTGTGCTCTGACAGGACATCGGAGGCGAACAGCCGTCCCCTGCCAGTTTAGCGCTGTTGTTTGCTGGAAGGTCGCAGTGTATTCCCTGGAATGCACGTGACAGGCACCCCTGGAAGTTTAAGGCTAAAATATGTTCCACTGGTAATGTTTAACTCCGCTCTTCTGCAGGGGGTAAGAAGGAACCACACTCAGTTAGGAAATGATCTCACATGGGTTTATGTTTATATTTTACACACACACAAACAGATACACACACACACACTCATATATATAGTTTTTACTGGTTAAAATACAGCATATAAGTTGTTAGTAAAATAGAGGCACTCACAGATGCAATAGCTGAAATTGGCTTCTGTTTTCAGTCTTCAATGAGCTGTCATATGTCATACTTGGATGGCTGGATTAAACTGGATTCAAAGACACAGACACCCACACACACAAGCATAAACACACTGGCACAGAACCGTATGGAAACAAACATGTGCTGAACTAAAGCACACGCACATATTTGCCCACACATACAAGCACTTAAACATTCATACACAAGTACATATGCATACAAGTATAAAATACACACACACACACATGCATGCACACACACTTCAAACAAAGAGGACTTCAGTCAGGGGATGGCACAGTAAAACCTGCATGCACACATTAAACTGGAACCTTTAGCTGGACCTCACAATGAATAATTGACAAGGTGTGGACAGGGAGCATTTTAAATGCAAACACTGTAAAAAAAAAAAAAAAGAAAAAACGTGAAAAAGCTGTGGTGTCGACAGTCGCTTTAACAATCCCGGCTCGGCTGTGATCCGCTTCTCGCTGCCAGCTCGCACTTCTCCCTCCGCGGATTTCTCCCGGCCCTGCCGGGGGTACGGAAAAGAATTCGTGCGAGTCAGGTGTCGGCCTCCCGGGCCAGACAACGCTCCCACTGTGCCAGACAGATCGCATCGGGAACCTTCCGGAAGCCTTGCGGCCGGTGTCCAGGGGAGCTCGGAGGAGCACAGACACGCCATGGTAGCTACTCTACCCCCTCCGACAGAGAAATGGGCCCAGATCAGCATATGAGCGTTTAAAAAAAAGGAGAGTTCGTTAGAAGACTGCTGACACGTACAGGGAGCTGAACTAAGGCCCCAGGCCTGAGAACAGAAGTGCTGTCCTACAATGAGGTTTCCTCCTCTATTCATATTCTCGCCTTAGCCATTATGAGCTAAAATGCAAGTCCCTCACTCAAATGGTTTGCCTACTTTTGCTTTTAAATTTGCGGAAAATCCAAACCCAGCACACTCAATCGATCTGTCTTGGGGGAAGGGAGTCTTCAGAATCCACCAGTGTTTTAATACCCACTCAGAAGTATTCTCTGTTCTAACTCCTCATTTGTTTTCCTTTTAAATTATCTGGCTAGATGCTGTGGAGAATCTTTTATTAATCCAAAAAGGATGACCTACACTCCACCCAGTCCGTGATGCGTTCTCCAGGCATGCCCTCTATAGCCCGACAGATAGGGCAGCAGAGACCAGATTCTTTCTGTAGAGCAGATAAGAACAGTTAAAAAGAACTGGCTGTGGAAACTGTGTTTAAGTTTGTTAAAATCTTTGTGTGGGTAACCTCAGAAAGAGGCTAAGCCAAATAAAGAGAAGAGCTGTAACACATAGATATTCGTTGGTATTGGCACATTTATGGAACAGGATGAGAACAAACTTATTTTTTCAACTTCTTCGATGGCGTCATTGGTGATTTGAAATGCTTCTTTTTGTTATAAAGTTCTTTTTGTTGTGAACTGTTTCAAAAATCAGTTACTGGCATTATTTGAACTATTTTTCAGTTCCTGAAGCCCCATCTACTTCCCAGTACTTTTTGCCTTGTGTATCTTGGATGTATCTTCTGTAGTGTGGCCTACAGCTGTCTGAGAGGTGTTGGCCGTGCTTATGATAATGTGGTTGAGAGTATTCACAGTGCAATAATACTTTGAATCTGATGCATATTCATACACTGCATTTATACACTTCATTCATGCACTGCTGCCTCTACTACTACTACTGAGAATAATAATCCGTCCATCCATCCATTATCTATAACTGCTTATCCTGGGCAGGGTCGCGGCGGTGCCAGAGCCTATCCCAGCATGCATTGGGAGAGAGGCAGGAAAAAAAAAAAATAAATAATAATAATAATAATAATAATTATTATTATTATTATTATTATTAGTAATAATAATAATAATAATTAATACAAGTATTATTATTATTACAATTCATGACATTAAGTCAACTTTTTTGTGGCTGTAGCAGACAGTAGTTGCTAGCTCACAGACAGTTTGGTGAAACCACAGGAGGCAAGTTATGGGATTTCACACAAGCAGCACTATTTAGCTTCCCTATAAAATATGTAAATCTGCTGGTTAAATTATACAGTGTGGGTTGCACTGCTTTGGAAAATACCATCAACCAGCTTTGTTTCGCCACCAAAAACAGTTGCCTGCGGATGGAACTCGTAGTTCTCTATAATAACAGCACTTTATGCTGTCTGGACTATTTCTGCAGTCTTGTTACGGTCAAAGAACGAAATAAATGGATTTCCTGTGCAGTATTAACTTTCTAATGCATCACGCTTCATAAATATATTATTCTGAAGCTCGATGAGACTGCATGGCTCCATTCCTAGAGGGCCGGGGTGTTTACTGCTTTTGGTTCCAAGTAATTATTCTGCCTTACTTTAAAGCTGCTTCTCTACATCACTCACTGTATAAGATCACAGATCACATTTCCCCAAAGAGAGGTGCAACTGATGATTGATCTGCAGCTGCAGCACATCAATTTATTTGATCAAAAATGTCAAATCAAATAATTGACGGGTTACTGAAATAACTGAGAGAAGAAGCTGTTGAGAAATATCTAAATGGGTTGAGTGTGGTTGTGCACTTTTGAGTTGGATCCATGAATATTTATATATTTGATCTAAAAAAGGTCATCAGTTCAATCTTTTGGGGTGTGTGAATGTGGGTCTGTTTTGTGTCTTAGAAAGGTACAAGCTAAAGTACTTTGTAAGTACATTTTGGATGAAAAATGACTTCAAACATTTCCTTGTTCATATTTTACCAAAGTACTTATATTTTGTACATAATGTACTATTGCATTATTGTGTGCTGTTTTAATTCATCATATTTATATTATTAAACGATTATACACACAGTAAAACAGTAATGGTAATAGTAAAGTTCTTTAAGTTTTGGGGTTGGAGAAACTTCCGTAGCAGTTTTTTCATTCCAGTTTTCTCTTCTTTCCCAATTTGGAATACCTGAATTGAATTAATTTGACAGTCTCCTCACTGACGTCCAGGCAGACTTGCACACTGACTCCTCCCTTTCGGTGCTATGGGTAATGGTAATGGTAAAGTAAGTGCAGGAACAGCAGTTGATAGCAGGGAAACTGTTGTCACTCTCTGAATCCCTTGTGACATGAACGTCATTCTGGTGATGAAGTGTGTATTACAGACATGAAAGGTCCAACCCCTGTATGCCTGTTCGGCTGTAGGGCAGAATTACACCTTTAAGGTTACTGACAGTAATGAAGCCTGGCTGGTCTCCGGGGAGATGGGAATCTCACCTCCATACCTGCAGAGCCAGGTTACCGCTTTCCCAAGGTGAACATAGCTCAGGGAAGGCATTTCACCAATTCCATTGGCTAACCCTTCCCTTCTAGTCCACTCCCTCTCCTACCCTCAACCCTGCCCACTGTTTGACGTGACCTTCAGAATGGGTAGCGAGCATGTGCAGGAGGGGGGCTCCAGGCGCACCTACCCCTTTTGCCCCAAGTGTCTGATGTGCCCCTTTGAACAATTAATGTTTGTATTATTACTGTTGCTGTCAAGTTCATTTTTGTGATTTCTGCACTTGCCAGAACTGTATAGCTGAGGTTAAAAAACAGTTGAAATCAACTGAGCCACAGTTAAAGGCACTGAATGAATCCCAGTCAAACAGGTGGAAGAAAATGGAAATTAACATCCTCTGAACTGCACTCACTGTACTGTTTGCGTCACGGCCATTTAATATTCCTGTTCTTGGAAAACGAGCCCATTTTAATACTGAGTTATCTCTAATTGGTGAGTGAGCCGAAGCCCAAGTCCATTATGTCCGGCTGGCGGTGAACTGAAACGGTGTCGACGCCATATTGCTAGCAGGGTGCTAATGACCAGACGCGCTCGGCTGAACAGAACGAAGCAGCTGGTGATGGGTGGCGCGCGGCGGGACGTATCCCATGATACATCTCACCCCAGCTGCGCAAACTGGCAGCGCCGTGGTGTCTGTACCAAGGGCACACGGCATGCACTGTGTTAGCATGCTGCATGCAGCATGTAACATGTAGTGTGTCGTGCGGTCCTAGTTGCCTGTAGTCCAATCAGACACCAAACTCTCCTTCCTCTCCCTTACCTTACTGCATGTTCTCACTGGAAATGGGAAGTTTCCCCTAAGACCCTGAAATTCATTTTTTTGAATTTGGTCTCTCATTTTATTTAATTTTTTGTTTGGCAGCACTTAATTGAGCAATTAAAACAGCTCATTGTGCAGTTAACTTGCCTTGTGTTCATTTCTAGGTTCTGAACTGGATGCTGATTTGAAAAACATGCACAACCCACGTCTTTCCAGGACCTGGGTTGAAGACCAGTGCTATTATGCAACATTTCATTTGCTCACAGCACTGTCTCCATGTTTTTCAGAATTTATTTAAATCAGCAGCCAATTTCGGCCTTAGAAACAAGTACTCACACTATAGAGCTATCAGTAAATCAAATGAATCTCTTGAGCGCTGAAACACACTAAATCAGACAATCTGTACCCTCCGGGACTGAAGGTTGACACCTTTAACCTGGATGAAAATAAGGATTGCGCTCATTGAATGTGGTCCCATTTCGAAAAGCACGAGTAATGCTCCCTCTGGACAGACCGCAAAGGACCCCAGTGGGTCCCCAGGAGCCTGTACTGTATTTAGATGCAAATGCATCCACTTGTCCTGCTACAGCTAAGTCACTTCATTGTCCAGATCTTACATGCAGGCCCGACGCTTCCTCTCGCTCCGCCGATCTTATTATCATATTTATGAATCATTCAGAGGAGCCCACACAATGAATATGTATTGCGCTCTCTCCGAGATGGGTTTGAGGAGAAACTAAACAAAACAAAACAAAACGAAAAAAAACTTACAAGGGAGCTCTGTTGTTCCTGCTGTTTACCCTACGAGCCAATCGGTCGCGGCGGCTAGGTGTGGGCGTGTCCAGCCTGCCTGAATTTAAAAGCCAGGGTCCGATCCAGGCCTGTGATCTCGAACAGCGTGATGTAATATTCATGGGGAATCAAAGACTTCCGGCCCTTCCTGTGTTTCCAGCGCCGCTGCCAGATAGGCGGCTCCCAGGCGGTTTTCACTTTGAAACCGTTTCCGCGGAGACCGTGAGCCGAAGGGACCAGGCCGACGTCACTCTGATGGTGTAATACAACGCCCACGCGCACGTCTGCCATTGGCTGTCTTTTCCTAGGACACTTTTCTGCCTATATGTATGTACAATTTTTTCTTCCAAAAAAGTGCTCATATTTACAGTATATTCAATGTATTTGTTTTCTTGTGAGAGCAGATCCCTTGCACAAAGGGAATACATTATTAAAATATTTTTCATAAATGTATTACCAATGTACTGCAGCAATTCACAATGTATTGTAAAATATACAAATTAAAAATCTTTTAGCACACAGCTGTGAAACACACACACACACACACACACATATATATAATATAATGATATGATATTTTCCACATATTGCAATAGTCCACATATTTACACTATATTGGAGTATATTGCATTTCAGTAAGGGCAGGTGGCAGGGGAAGAGGTGAAATGGCTTCTCCCGCACGGGAGGCGCTTAGCTTTCTTTTTTCACTCTGGCGACAGTTTGAGCCCTTTTCGCACGGACAGAGCGGGCGTCATCCATCACCGTGGTTACACACTGTCACCACTACAATGGAAAAGCCGTTTAGAACCTCGCCTGTGAATATGACCTACAAAACCTGCCGGGGAAAAAAAAAAGAAGAAAACCCTGGAAACAAAATATGTCGTCCCTCGCTTACAATTTTCTGGACGTCCGTTTCTTTTTAATACTTTTCTCTCCTTGCGGTCGAGGGTCCCGTGCCGAAATAAACAGATGAGACCTTATAAGGCTTCGCCACCGGGAAGATGTGGTATGCGAACGTGTATTTCAGTCGTAGACCACACTCATTGTTCTGGCTTTATATTTAGAACGCTTTTTTTTCAAGTACGGAATCCCACAACAGCTTAAGGACCAGCGGGCTTTTAACTCAAGCCACTTAAAACCAGTACAAGGAATGGTGGTCAGTCAGAAGTGGCCTTCAGCGCAGAACAGCCTGGTTACATTACCAGGTTATAGACACAATAGTGATCCTTCACATCTCTCTAATCCAAATAAACGTGTCTCAGAAATAGGCTTCTGAAGCACTCGCAGTGCTGCTCTATCAACAAGAAGTCTCCTTAAGAGAATTTCGAAGAAGTTTGGGGTGAATTGAGGGCCTCCATTCAGGGCAAAAAGGCACACCAGTTTGAACCAGTTTGGTACGAGTCACCAAACTGGTTTAAACATGCTTACTGGGATCAGGCCTGGGTCAAAGACTGTCTGAAATGCCCTTTTGAAATGGCATTTTAAAGCATTTAGATACAAACACCCCTGCATGTAAAACACTCTCCACAGATCCATCCATGAGAACTGAAACTGGATTAAAACACACCTGAGAGTCTGAGTGAGACAGTGTGTGTGTGTGGGGGGTGGGGGGGGGGAGGTTGGTTGGCTCTGATGTGGCTTGGATCAGAGATTCAGTCCATTCTTAAGAACATGTGAGTCAGATGATGTGCAAGAGCACGGAGCAAAAACACATGGAGACGTGTGAGAGACTGACGGGCCTTGACGTGTTCCTCTGGAGCCCCTCCTCCTGTTCTGCTCTGATGCTGGAGTTGCAGGTTTAACTCCAGTCCTGGAGGGCCACAGTGTCTGCAGGTTTAACTCCAGTCCTGGAGGACCACAGCCTCTGTAGGTTTAACTCCAGTCCTGGAGGACCACAGCCTCTGTAGGTTTAACTTCAAGCCTGGAGGGCCACAGTGTCTGCAGGTCTGACTCCAGTCCTGGAGGGCCACAGTGCCTGCATGTTTAACTCCAGTCCTGGAGGGCCGCAGTGTCTGCAGGTTTAACTCCAGTCCTGGAGGGCCACAGTGTCTGCAGGTTTAACTCCAGTCCTGGAGGGCCGCAGTGTCTGCAGGTTTAACTCCAGTCCTGGAGGGCCACAGTGTCTGCAGGTTTAACTCCAGTCCTGGAGGGCCACAGTGTCTGCAAGTTTAACTCCAGTCCTGGAGGACCACAGCCTCTGTAGGTTTAACTCCAGTCCTGGAGGGCCATGGTGTCTGCAGGTTTAACTCCAGTCCTGGAGGGCCATGGTGTCTGCAGGTTTAACTCCAGTCCTGGAGGGCCGCAGTGTCTGCATGTTTAACTCCAGTCCTGGAGGGCCATGGTGTCTGCAGGTTTAACTCCAGTCCCGGAGGGCCTGATAAAGTGACTGCTCATTGAAAAGAAGCAGAGGCCCATAGCACCGAAAGAGAGGAGGCAGTGTGCAAGTCTGCATGACAAAGGACGTCAGTGAGGAGACAGTCAAATGAATTCAATTCAGGCATTCCAAACTGGGAGAGTAGAGAAAACTGGGATGAAAAACTGCTTTGGAAGTTTCTCCAACTTCGAAACTTAAAGAAAAAAAAATTCCCAACAACATCATAAAATTTCAAAGTGCATGCACACTTTATTTAAATTTCCAATCCCGTCTTTATGTTCCCCAGAGATGTTAAGGAGGAGTTCTGTGCGTCGCGGCAACAGAAGGCACACATCTCATAAAACCCTGATGTACCAGTTCACATTTGCTACTGTTTCTCCCTCACCTGCTCCTGTGTACCAGGACTTTCAGTCTCTCTCACATTTGGCTGTTTACTCACATAATCGCTGTTTCCATGGCAACAATGGAACTAAAATTCTGGTCTTGTCTTCCAACACGGATTTAGTCCAATTGGTGTTTCAGGTAAAGGTGAGTAACCAGCTCAAAACGATGGCCCTTTTCCCCAAATGAATCTTTCCACGGTTTTATCTCAAAATTGATGTATGTTTGATGATATTGTGATTCAAACACAACCCCTTGTATCATCTGAACATAAATCTGGGTTAGAGAGCACTGAAATGGTAGGAACGTATTCTTCAAAAATGGTGCATCAAAAAATAAATATATATTTTACATATATTTACGTCAAAGAACAGTCAGACACGATGGCTGCGCAGGCAGCCGTGCAGGACCATGACCACTGGAGCACATAACGCATGCTGGCTCTTCAGATTTCCACATCTCCTGACGGCATCGTTCAACATCTGCGCAAATATGTAAACACAACCGCTGCCAAGTTCTACGCCAAAAAGGCACCGGGAAGCCAGTCCCTCTCCTCGCCTCCCGGTCAGGGATTATGCCATTAAAATATAAAACACAAATGAAGGTGCGGTCCGTTTCATTTTAAAACGCGAGAAACTGAAGAGCACCCACTACATCTGGAGGAGATCCTTTTTTAAAAAAAAATCACTGCAAGATTCATTCCGTTACTGTGGAAAACATCAGTGCGAAGCTGTTTCGTATGGTTTCAGTTAGGGATATATTTTATGCACATGCTTCTTAAAAACTCCCTCCTCACTCACTATAGTTGCACATGGAGATTTCATTGTAACACACTACTGGACAAGGTCTAAGCAGGTCGTTCCCTGTCATAAAAATAGCTCTTTTCATCAGGGTGGAGGGTGAAATGGTGCATGTCCAGTTTTATTCCAACTACAAACTAAGTCCTGAATTAAGTCTCCAAAGTGTAGGGGTTCCCAACCCTGGTCCTGGAGACCTGGTCTACTGGTTTTAGCCTTCATCGTGAAAGCAGAAAACAATTCAGACTCAAGAATCCAGGTGTTGACTGTGCAACTGACTGCCGTAATTGATCAATTACGGGCGGAAAAGCAACAAAAAGCACAACAAAGTTTGCTCATTTAAATGCAATTTTAATTAAAAATAATAATTTAACATTGACACCCTCATTTTCCTACAATGACTTACCTTATACTATACAAATCATTGAATGGGATGTGTTATTTTTGAGCTGATGCATTAAGTAGCCCGCATGGCCCTTTGATCGTGATGGTTTAAGGTTTAATTGTGACTGATGAAACTGGAGTACATGGAAAACTGAAAGAAGGGCAAACTTTAACATTTTTTAACCTTTATTTTAGCATGGTAGGTCCAGTGAGAACTCCATTTTTTATTACCAGTGACAACGTGGTGTAATGAAAGAAGGAAGATAATGTAAGGGATTGTTAACCGATCAGATCAAAACTCTGAGGTGTTTAATCGTTTAGCAGTGCCTTTCTATGAGAGATCCTTGTGTTGATGAGGACTGACAATCCCAGCTCAGCATGGCCTTCATAAAAGAGAGCCAAAGAGACTGTGGCAGTTTCATACAGCGCTCTGTGTCAGAAGGGTAATGTCTGGCTTGGATTGGTGTTTTGATGACTTCAGAGTGGTGGTGGTGGCGGTGTGTGTGTGTGTGTGTGTCTGTGGTGTGGTTGGGGGAGGGAGGGGGCATGGTTGCATCACATGTTCCTGCTACAAATGAGTCAGCATTGAAGCAGATCGTGTGCACCCTGAACAGGGCCACATGCGGTACCAGCCTTTCAAATGAAAACGCCAAACAGTCTGAATATGAATTTTAAAAATAAAAGAGATTTCCAAAGCTTACGAGGCAGCCTGAACATTCCAGAAGTGTAATTTCCAAAACATTTAAAGAGCTTCAAACATTGAAACACATACAAATGCGACGGCAGGAAAATGAGCCCATCTAGGCTGATTATTCCACCTTAAAAAAAGGAATCATGGGTGCATCCTTTGAGATCTTTAAATCCTGATGTGGAAGAAAACATACAAACAATGCAATATTTATTCAAATTTAGTCGGAGAGAAAATGGCACTAAAACGACATATACATAACTACATGGAAAAGCATCAAATATCATACCCAGAGCTAGGTAATCAAACTGCCAGCTGACTAGCAAAATCATAAAGCGGAACGATATAAAAAGCACATTAAAATAATGTAAAAACACATTTCTCATGTGCTGATCTTTTCCCAGCCATTTGTGCTTAAAGTTTGAAAGTGAACGCAGGATGCTTGGTTTGCCAGCAACATGCAAATGAAGTTGAGGAGCAGAGTTCCATCAGCATTTGTCCTTAATGATGACTCACAGTCAAATACAGTTGCTAGTTCTGTTTTTTGTCACAAGCTTGGTTTGGCACAATCAACAGAAACAACATGTGAATTTTCTTTTTGTCATAAACGCAAAAAAAAAAGGAGCGCTTGCATTTATTTAGCGAATCAAAATGGGGCATGAATGTTGATTGAATCCAGGCCAAACTTTGTTCAGAGATGTCCTCAAGAGAGAGGCTGGCAAAGCCACATTTTACAAAGGCTTACGAGGCCAGGAATTGTTAATAAAATGAAACATAAATAAAGTTTTAGATTAATTGGATCACACAGGATACCATGGGAATGACCCCCATTGTAAATCTGGACCTTCAACATAAAACATGGAAGCAGCTTCATGCGCCAGATGTTTCTTGCGACATCATCCATCACTGAGCAACTCACATGCAATACAACTGCAGTATATCTAATATACGCTGAACACGCGATCTACTCCTCATCTTTTCAACCTCAGTTTGCTCTTTTTCAGAATTGTTTCTCATTTCCCCTTTTTTGGCACGCTCTCTAGATGGCAGTTTTCTCCATTTTTATTCCGTCTCTGGATTAATCTGGAATTTCGAGTTCCGGATCAATCAGGGCCCCTGGGGATGGTGTGCATTTCAGTTTGTTTTCATTTCTTTCTTCAGCAGATCAGCAAATATGTGTTTTGTTTATTTCTTCAAAGCGAGAACATTCTTGCAGTCTTGCACACATCCACCAGGAGTGAAGCCGTCAGACTGTAAACATTTGATTGGAAGAAATGATACAAAACAATATGCTTGTGACGGAAAGAAGTTGAACAGCTGAATGAAGGGAAAAAGTTCAATTTATATTAACATCAAACTAAAATCAGGATACATCTTTTGCCTTTAACACTTTCTTTCCTCACATTATTGGCGTAGTCATATTGTGGCATACTGGCTTGTGTAAACTAGAACATCATTAAGGCCATTTCTATGCATGCTCTGCCTGCTTCAGATTCAGTCTCCAGTTTTCTTTCTCTCTCTTTGAACCAGTAAGTCATCAGCCTCTTTGTGACTCACATCCTTGGCATTTTAATGAGAAACACTCAGTGCCCTGACAGGAAATGCGAAGTAATATTAATTTAAATAATAAAATACATCCCCTGATTGAAAACATCTCCACGCTGTAATCGTCTGTGATTTCATCCTATGCCGAATCTTCATGGTTCCTCAAAGAAGGACCGTGAATCATGACTTTAGTTATGCTGGGTTGACTGCCTGTTCATCACTGAACAAAACGTCAGAACAATTGGTTTTGGAATAAAACCATCTTGGAGCGTGCTGCAGCATCACGGTCATCAATCTGAACACAATACACTTTGTCCTTGACTTTCAGCAAGATATTTAAATGCGTCTTATTTTTTTTTTTCCGACAAATTATTTTAAAGATTCCCCTGAAAGGAATCAAGCTATGCGTGAGTCACGAAGGGCCCCGAAACATTTGCTTTTATTTATCAGAAAAAGGGGGAGGAGAAGGTCCACCATCCCTCGATGCGATCTGGCCCTCAATCCGAATGAAGAGATGAAAACGCTGACAGTTCACTGGCTCGATTATCACTGTAAATAAATAATTCCAACCGCAGTCTGCTTCTCAGAACAATTTCTGAAAATTCAAGTTCAATACAAGGGCACTTGTCATATTATAAATGTCATTTTCTGTAGGAATACTGGGGTCAGCTAATCTGATGGGATTTTGAAACCGGTGAGTCATTGTGTGTGTGTTTGTGTTTGCGTGTGTGTTTGCTGGCGTGTGCATGTGTGCATGCTTGTTTTGTTTGCACGCGTGTGTGTGGGTGTGGGTGTGCGTATCTATGCTTGTTTTGTTTGCATGTGTGTCTGTGTGTGTGTGTGTGTGTGTGTGTGTATGTGAGTGTATTCATGTATGTGTGTATCACCACCTCAGGATGTAGCTTTGATCTCTGAATTGGAATGGTGTGGCTAAATAAAAGCAGATTAAATATCTCTGTTGTCTCAACACCATGAGGTCACCACCCTTTCTGCATCTTGCATCCCTCTTGAAGAAATCAGATGCACCTCCCCCAACAGACAACACTGATCAGAATCAAGGTTAAAGCATAATCAATATGTGCTATATTTAAACCTAGCGCATTTAACGAATGCTCTTTTCCAGTGAGACTAACAATATGCATACTCAAAAGGTTAGGCATGGGGCTGAATGGATACAAAATTATTTGTATCCCTAAATTTAAATGAGCCTAAGAGGAATCAAATGCACTCTTATCAGTGTGATTAGAGTAAAAATCTACTCCATCAGAGTTGACTGAACACAGAAAACCTTGCAGTGCATTTTCTTAGCTAGATGGCTGTGTTTTTTGTTGCTGTGGTGTGACAGGACAGAACTATCTGGAAACAACTGCTGAAGAATCACAATGCTGAATCGTTCGGCTGTTATTCTCCCTTTCAATTGGTTATTATCTGCCTTTCTCTTACATGCGGGACCTGGTTTTAATCAAAATTTTTCCAATAATTTCACTTGCAAAAAAAATGCAGAATAATTGTTTATTTTCCCTCCACAAACACAGTTGAGTCTTGTTGCACAGTTAAGTCAAATAGTTCTCATTGCAAACTTTCCATGTCTGTAAAGGAAAACAGTAATGTTTGTGTTAAGGTATGGTGCCTGTGTTTAAGGTTTGTGATTAAGGTGTGCATGTGTTCAAGTAATGCTTACACTCATATTAGATCTAATATTATATCAAGGTGACACAGTCTGACACTTAACCTTTGTAGCAAGCAGAAAACAACTTCTGTTGTGTTTTAGCAACGTTGTACACCTACCCCTCGATAACGTTTTCCCACAGATCATTAACCCTGTGCAAGAATTCACAAAGCATCTCATTGCATTCGTAAGTATTCATAAAACACCAGGGTTGCTGATCTAGGAACATTTGACCCTACCCATATTGCAGCCTTATCCATTTTGAGCGGAATGGCAAAACTGATCTTAGATACTCTGAAATGCTTTATAAAAATAAGCTCAGGATTCAAAAGATAACATCTCCAACCCTACAGCAGGCATGAAGCATTTGTTCATTGCTAGGAAGCAACTGTATTGTTCAATAAGCGCCTAAACTCATATGTTAGCGTGCGCCATATTTCATCAAGATTGCGCTATTGTCATATTTGCCCCGGAGTTAATCTAACTTCTGAAATAGAAAAGGTTCTCTGTCTGCCTGTGACCCTAAGTTAATCATAATTTTTTTTTTTTGTATTTCAATTTTCTTATAAGGAAATTAGATGTCATCGTGTTTGAACTCAGGTGTTCCATTATCTTGGATATTGACTGGGTAAAGAGTGAAAAGTATGTGGAGTGTGGAATGGCATAATTTTAACTGGACCTCAACCAACATTTCAGACCTTATACAGTAACTTAATAACCATTTACAAATTCTCGCCAAAAACAATGATGGATTAAAAACAAATGAATATATAATAGAAAATGAATAATGGTAACAACATAAGTAAAAGCACGAGAAATAAATAACAAAGAAAATAAATGCTGTTTGGTAGTTTTGAAGGAACATCATTTTGGCTCATCGCTAGAGGAGCATTCACAAGTCAAAACGTGTTAACCTAGCTTTGTTTAAGAGGGCTACCCGCATTTGCTGATGACATCACTGGCGTGAGAACGGGCTTGCGTACGTACCCGTATCCCTGCCGGCGGTACCTGGAGCGTGTGCCACGTGAAACCCGGCCTACAGGGGGAATAATCACAGAATCTGGGAGTCCAGCAAAACAGAAAGGGAAAGGAAACTGAAGGAGGATGATAATGAGAACCCAGACCCTGGCACCTCAAAGTCTACTCGCTCTTGTGCTGGTGTGTAAAACGGATTCAATCAGTGGCAGAGAAGTGGATCACCGCTGCCAGTGAATTGTATAGCCTAATAATTATTTGAATGTGGTAAGCTATGACAATGAATACAAAAACGAATGATAAAGTTTTATATGACTTTTAGGATGTGTAACTATACTCAGGAACGTTTGTGGCCTCCGGCTTCCTGACCACGGGACTGACCCTCATCTGAGTCACATTCACCATTAACTTTTTCTGGTGAACCAAGGCATAATGAAGTGCCTGTCCACCTTCCTCTTGTGACCCTGCAATAAACTCTTTGCTTGATCAATTAGGCATCAGCTTGGGGCAAGAAACATCCCATTTCTGAAGGAAAATAGGGAACCTGATTTAACAGACTTAATAAAACAGTAATCAGTGGTTAATCTTTCCATGTTTATTGACCGCTCCAATACCACGAGCCAATCAAAGGTTGTTGTGTCCAAAAATAATCCACCAACCAGGTTCCAGTAAACACACGTGGGGTTCCGTCAGTGAACTTAAAAACTCACCTAAAAGCTTAACCATGGGGTGCTCTGAGGGGGGCTCTGAGGGACTCTGAGGGTTGTCTACCAGACCAAACACTACTAAGGAAATCAACAGACTTTGCTGCGTGCCTCAAAGCCTCTTGCCTGACCAACAAGAAAGAGTTGGCCTGCTACCGTTTGTGAAATAAACCAAGCTGGTTTATTTCCCTCCGACAGCTGTTTTGAAGAACAAGTATCTACATGCTTTCCCTCCATACTTCCCTTGCGGCCTGACCCAAATGGAAGATTTGTGCACGTCCAAAGTCGTCTTGACTGGAACCTGTTGCGACCCCTACTTTAACAAAGAAGCCTTCCAGGAGCCCACACACACACACATACACGTGTGCAGTTGTACCAGGCAAGATCAATAGAGCACAGAAAAGTTTTTGAATCCAAAACAAACGTATTTGAGCCAGGTCCGCAATAGTGTATACCACAGGTTTGGGGCCAGTTCCATTTGAATTGAGTCAATTTGAAGAAATAAATAGAAATCTAATGAATGAATTTTAAAATTACAAATGTTTACTGAGGGTATTTCAAGTAAAGGCTTTAGTTTAAATTCATTGACTGAATCAAAGATGACCCCGTCCAGACAGCCTAATTCGTTTTCCAAGTCTTGATACTGTTTAAAACACATCAAACACCAGGACTGAGCCTTCTATTCGGTCCGGAAACTCATGCCACTTATCCCAGAGATGATCTTTCTTAACTACATACTCCCAAATGTATGAGTGAAGTTTGGGAAGGGTTCTTCACAAAATGTGTCATAAATGGTGACCTCAACTTCCTGCCACACCCACTTCCCCTACCTCCATAGATGGAAATCAAAGAAATCTTTTCTTATCTGAAACACAGCCCATATTTTTGAGGAAGGATGAGTCAGTCAAGAAGGTATTTCAAAAAATAAAAAAATAAAAATTAATTAATTAATTAATTAATTAAAAAAAAAAAAAAAATATATATATATATCTATATACACACGCACACACCCCCCCACACACACACACACATATATATAAATACATACATATTTATTTGCTATTTACCAAACAGAACAGAACACACAAACATCGTTCAGTATTCTGAATTCCGGAAAGCTCTACATCAAACACAGATACGTGTGTGTTTTGAGAAAAGACGGAAGACACACAAACCCAGAGCATAACAGGGGTATGCAGGCATGCCATCCTGGCAGCCATTTCTGCACTACAGTGAAATTCTGAGCATGACATAAAAGACAATAACGCACGGCTCTAATGACATATAATCAATCTGAACAGACTGATTCCGCACTGATAAAACGATTGTGTTGCGCGTTAACAGAATCGCAGTAAAACAAAGTCGTTTTTTTTTGGGACTTGGAAAGCTTTCCGGTGCTCTCGGATGTAAAAGCCAATTTAGCAAGAGGGGAAAAAGATTAAGGCTTCACAGACGTTGGTTTGGAGGATCACCGTCGTTTAACGCCAAGAAAAACAGTTGGGATGAGAAAGGGAATTTTGACGCAGGAAGAGTAGGAATTCTACATTCCGAATCTTCACCGTTTCTCGAGTCAAAGAACTTCATCAGGCTGCCAATTAAGTGCTGGAAAACTCTACGATTCTCATTCTCATGGGGCTAACTTGACATGTGATAGGCCAATCGTAAATCACTTCTTACTTATTACTATAATTAACAACGCTCTCCTGAACCCGGTATTCCACACACAACTGCATATAAAACAGGAAGCTGTAAGATTCTTTACATTGCTTTTTGGCTGTTTCTATCACAGGTTTTTGCCAAACAGAGCTACCCCTCTTATATTGCCAACATTCCAACCCCATGACACAATTATAATTTATGGTTTAGGTATCTGGCAGATGCTTTTAGCCAAAGCGATTTATGTATTTAGCAAACACCGCTAGAGCTAGACAGGCAAATAAAATAAGTGCAACCGTTAATATTTCTGCCTCAAGACCTATTAGATAAGGATTCCTTTAAGAAGATTACTTGTATTTGAAAAGCATTTTATACATTGCAAGCAGCTGGATTTCTCCTGTAATGTCATGGCAAATTTACATTGGATCATTAAAACAATCATTTGCCTTTGCACAAAGAACACAGAAGCTGTTCACAAATGTATTTCTGTCAGGAAAAGTGATGTCATGTCATTTTCTGTCAATAAAATTCTGTAAAGCCTGACATTAAGCAGTTAATAACACCTTTTTGAATCATTAAAATTTGATACCGCTTTGAGTTTGAGTCAAACTGAATAAAGCTTTATGCAAATTCCAGCAACTTCCATTCTTTTCCTGATTAAGGATCATTTTTATTCACACAATGTTTATCCAGCTGAATATTTATACAGCTTTTCTAACCCACACATTTTTTCCTATTAAATAAGCAGCACTACAGTATGACATTTACACTGAAGTCACACAAAATTTACACTAATGGACACCTAACTATTGATTCACATGTGTTCCCACCCTCAACTGCCCCACGCCCCAAGTACACACACACACACAAACACACACATGCACACACACACACACACACACACATACACACACCAGTAAAGGATCTCAACCGGCACGGAGAGGTCAGTTATTTGCATAAGTCCTGAGATGCTATGCATGGAGTGATGGTCCAGTGGTAATGGTTGATTGTGTGTTTATGTGTCTCTGGCTGTCTGAAGGTCCGCCCTGTGGCAGCCAGTAGCTGCCCCCCACGGACGTGAGGTCCGGGAAGGGTGATCCCTGTGGCTGGGCAGGGGGGTTGGGGGGGGGGCTTGAAGGCTGGGGGGTGCTGAGGTCAGCATTGCCTTGGGGGGGTGAGGGGGCAAGACCGAATCCACTGTGCAGTTTCAGGAAGCAAAGCACAGAATTCCAGACCGGCTGCATCATTTAAGAAGTCCTGACAGCGGAAAACATAACCAAACTGGCTGTTTTCTTTTTGGAAAGAAGTACTGAACCCTGTTCGCTGAAATATGGCTCCATACTTCTTACGAGCTGTGTCCTTACAAAGTCAGTTGTGAGACATCACAAAGCCTTTCCAGGAAGCAAAACACAAAAATGCAAACCAACTCCACTTTACGAAATTCCATGAGATGATAAGGAGTCTGTTTTTTCTTCTTCTTAAAGCAGGGAAAAGGGACACAAAGTAACTGGCATAATGATGGCAGAATTGCAAAGCGTTTCCTGGAATCTAAGAAGGGAAGACTGAGTCAGTGGTTTAAAAAGCTTCTACGGACTGATAATAAATCTGGGGCACATTTTTTTCATTTTTTTATGGAATTCTGGAAAAGTGGACATGTACCTGGGAACTGCAGGTTCAAGTTGGGGCACCACTGAAAAAATATCTTACATTATAAAATAGACTTACATTACTCAAAGGAAAAAGAAATTCCAAAAAATACAGCTGCATATGATAAGTAAAAGCCAAGTTTCCCTGGATACAAGTGTGATAATAATAATAATAATAACAATAACACAATAATAATACCTGGATTGTTAGCATGTCATACCAAGCTCATTCCCCCAGGGTAACGTTGCGACAGACACACTCTTAATATCTCATGTCTGACAATAGTATGCCTTTTAAAGGCCAATAACAGGTCACACAGGCCCACTGCTCCGGCAGGCAGTAAAACGTATAAATTCCAGGTCTAAAAGGGCAAACGGTAAAAGGGTCATTAGGTTTTTAAGAGCGACAACAAATACCAAGTGGGAGCAACAGGCTGCCTGTCTGAGTCTGAGTCTGAGAGCTCTCATACGGCACTGACCCCCCCCTCGCCTTCCCCCCCCAGGGCAGGGTAAACATGCCGTTTGCCCTCTCTGACTCACCCCGTAATTAGCCACTGACCCTGCGAGACCTGCCCTGCTCACATTTATTGGCTACAAGGAGGTGAACTTTCAGTTTATCTCAAAGTCCCAATCCCCTCCCCCCTCCCCCCCCCCCCGACTTTACCAGAGTTTCGATGTTCTCCGTGAGTGTTTACAGTTCGGCAGACTTCATGAAGCCAAAACGTACAGGCATTCTCCTGTGATGCTGACTTGAGGAAGCTTTTTAATACCGTTTATAAAAAGTAGTATTTCAGCGCAACGTGAGGCCGAATTCCCAACCCTAACTTGGAATGTCCAATTAGCCATTTACAGCCGCAACCGTGTCCCCACTGGCGATTTGGGAGACTGAAGACACTCGAGGTTCTCCTTCGAGACACATGGTGTCGTAAGCCTGCTTTCTTTCACACCACAGCCCACGACGAGGCTTGCATAGAGTGGAGTCAAAGGAAGACCTTTCATATACAGCTCTGGCATGCAGACCGCACGTGCCCGATCGACCAGTGGGGGCCGCTAAAGAGCGAAGGAACTTGGACCCCTGATCGACAGAGCCCTCCCATACACTGGTCAACAGAATTGTACGCCACCCTATGGAGCTACAGGCCACAGTTGGCACTGGCACGGTACACATTTTACCTGAGAGTGTGGGAGTCATCCATGCAACACAATGTGCTGGCTTAACTGAAAGACCCACCCAGCAGACCCCTACTTTTCCATATAAAAAAAGTTCAGCTTTCCCCCTCTGAGAGCAAAACAGCAAACGACTTATACTACTATTCTACATATATGCATTGGTGCAATCAGTCAGTCAATTAATAAGTTGCTGTCATATTATCAATTGCCTACCCATTCTACTTTAATATTTTAATTCAGACAGTGGGAAAGCAGAGAGAGTTACTGATAGAGATGGGATCACAGTGCAGAATGTGTCAATCAAATCTGATTTAAGAGTTAGCCATTCTTAGGGCTGCGCCACAGGCCTTGCCAGTCTCCAGCGCCATTTATAACTACGGTTATAACTCAATCCGGCAGAGATTCAATGGAAAGAAGATCTGAACTGCCATTGTATGGTGACTGTGGCTTGTGTTCTCGCTTCATTTTTACTATGTTGTGCTAAAATAAGATACCCAAGCTCTTAACACGGCAAGCAAGTAAATAAATAAATAAAAACAGCGGAGAAGACTGAAATCAACAGTAAATACACAAAACAACCATTTTCAGTAAAACACGCACGCGCGCGACAGCCCGTCGATGTTTATCCCCGCTCCTGCAGGAGACAGGAAGTGAATGCGAAGCATCCCTGCGCTCCTCGCCTCCCCTCCTCAGCGATACAGTGTTTGCCGTGGGAGACGCCGTTAGTCATTTTAAGTGCGCGGCTTGAGCGGGAGGATCAGATTGTGAGCGGCCTGGCTCCAGCTCTCTATTAGCTCTGCTCAAACAGCTGTCTGCCCTTCGGACGCGCGCACACCCAACCTCCCCTCTCTCTCTCTCTCTCTCTCTCTCTCTCTCTCTCTCTCTCTCTCTCTCTCTCTCTCTCTCTCTCTCTCTCTCTCTCTCTCTCTCTCTCTCTCTCTCTCGAGGTAATCCGCTCAGATGACGCAGGCTTTAACGATCGGCCTCAGCTGGACGCAGACGTGCGTATTTAAACTGCGCATTCATACACAACAGAGTCCGTGCTGTTTTAATACAGACGTTCACACCAAAGTTTATTTGTTGTTGTTTTTTTTTATTTTGACAGGGGAAAAGTAACTCACTCGCACATGTCAATGTTCTTTGAGGAACGGCGTTCATTTTCAGGAAATGCTTAGAAAAAAAGCGCACCTGAAAATGGAACACAGGTTGTAGCAATGCCAGAGACGGAGGGATAGAGCGTCCCAGAAGACTCCGCTCTGTTTTACTGTAGTTTTTCGGTGACACTGCCTCTCCTCTCCTCTCCGCTCCTCGCGGGGGCCGATCGGGACGCGTATGACGTTCCTTTCATCCTGACTGACTGGATGACACTGAGTGCTTGTGAACCATCTGAGCTGCTGAGGTAGCGCAGGGGAACATTAGCACAGGCGCGCAGTCTGATAAGCCAAGAAAAAAAAACCACAAAGTCTGTCAAAGCTAAAGAGACAAACTTTCCACAACAACAACAAATGTCATTATGAAACAAAAAGAAATGTCTAGGGCTGAAAATAACATCTGTATCAACAAGAGGGTTTGAGTATGAGGCCTAATGATAACGCAGGATGAATATATCTGTTCTTGTCTGCATGTATTTTCTTTTTGGCTGAATTAGCACTTTCTTTAATGTTGATGATGACAACAGAACTTGTCATGAAAAACATATGTATATCGTTTGAAAAAAAGTAAAAAATAAAAAAAAATTTAAACTAACTCATACTTCATACTCGACACTTCATAATGTGTTCAGCTTCCCTTTCCCTAAAAATAATGTAGATTAGTGAAAAAGTAAATGTTTTGGGAATGTGAACAGTTTTAATGAGACATTTTTCCCCATCTGGTTTTAGAACTGCCTGTTTTAAGCCCGGCAGGATTGGCTGAGTTAATAAAATGAGTAAAGGACATGAAGTGTCACTAATTGTGCTTATGTGGACAATGGCACTGTTAGAAATGAGATTCTGTGCACAGAAAATTAAATAAAAGGTTTAAAAATCCCTAAATAGATCCCCTTTTCCATTTCTTTTACACCAGTCATCCGGTTTTAGACGTCCTTTGGTGTCAGCCAATCAAATTAGGTCCTTTTTAAGAGTTTTGTCAAGGGCTAAATAGATGGCTTGTTCACTTGATGGATGTGTGTTTCCTGAAAACCTGCTCTCATTGAACATAAAACCATACATCATTTTTAATTGGCTCGGGCTAGACGGGAACACTAGAAAATCATGTAAAAACCCTAAATGCTCCTGAATGAATTGCCTCAGAAGAACAGGACAGCAATTCAGGGCGAGCTTTAAAAGTTCCATTACGGATCTGCTCCACAAAATAATCATGTTAAAACGCGTTAATCGGGTTACATTTTTTAGTGACTAATTACTCCGCTTCCTACTCTTAAACTCTATACCGGTGCTCATCAGCGATTGGCTGTGAGGATTTAGGTATGAGAGCGAAATGTTCAGTATTTTGAAACTAAATGAATGAAAATGAGCTGAATGACTGTTGACTCACAAGGCAGATTGTAAGCGATGGTACCTAGCATAAATCTGGAGCCAGTGACACAGCCAGGGTGCGTGCATGCTGCGACACCGTCGAAATGTGTTGAATGTGGGCTGTGTGGAGAACAGGATGAAAGTACGATCCGAGGCACAAACTGCAGTCAGCGCAGCTCTCAAAGAGGCTTCTGTTCAGGAACTTTGGGCTAAATGTTGACTCAGGGGGTCATGTGATCAAAAATGAGGGGGGGAAAAAAACAGGCAATTTCTCTAATTTTTCAACACTGATTAACGCCTCAGTGTAGTTTAGACCTGGTCTTCCAACTCATGGGCGCTCGCTGGTAAAATAAATGTACAAAAAATACAAATTAAAAATAGTTTGATTTGAAAGCGCTCTTTCATCCACAGATAAAGCCTGGACTCAGCAGTAAAGAGACTCTCTTCACTGTAGCGCATAACCAACCTTCTGCTCCTTCATTCTTACATGCTGATGTTGTCTGTGGGTCATACATTCTGCTCATGCAAACCTAAAATAAAAGGACCTTGCAGGAATGAATGCTGTGATTCAAATACTGTATAAAGCAACAACCAATATTGACTTGCCTCCCAGTGCTGGTCCTTAAACCACGAGACCACAGAACTGCATTACAACTTGAACAGCTGTTTCTTATCTCACAGATTACAAGAAGCTTTTCCAGTTCTAATGCACTTCTGTGATCTCCTACTTTAAACACGATGTTTAAATTCTCACTAAGAACACTGCAAATCAACTCAATATGTTTTATCGATGGATTAATAACAGTTATGGTAAAAAAAAAGGCCACACTGAACACTTATGAAATGAGTCTGATTTGGCACACGTTCCAAAACTTTGCACACCCAGTCTATGTGTGAATTAATGAAACTGCACACTCAACATTTTTCTGGTGAAAATTCGGTGAAACACCGTATAGGCATTCAGGAGAAAACCTGGCTACATTTGCTTGAAAGGTAAAGGTTTTCTTGCCTACTAGGACATAGCTATAGGCTATATCCAGGTAAATGGGGATATAGGCTATATCCTGAGCTATTGTGGGGTTATCCTGGTCTGTTTATGTCAAAACACCTCTCTACCTAGATTTCCACCCCTCTAGATGTCTACATTTTGACTTTCGCTCCCTGGGTGGCTGCAAGCAAGAGATGCTTCTGTGACCTTCCCCAAATCTCTCCAAGCGCCTTCCAACATACACAACATCAGAAAACTAGTGACCATAAAACAACTGAATTTAGGGTGATGTTATTTCCCGCCTTTTTTTTTTTTTTTGCTCGGTTCTTTCATTCTGTCATTTTATCACATGGCCCAGAATAAATGAGACAGGTTCTTCCCATGTTGAAATATGAAATGAAATAGGTCATTTCTGCTCTTCTGATTCAAAGTCCAATCAATTCACTCCAATTCAATTCACTGACTGGATTTCAGTTCAATTCCTGGATTCACTGAACTGAAATAGAACTGGTCCCAACCTTGTTCTTATTATTAGACTTGTCTGTTTACCAGTGAAAACTGGTATTTCTTACTGTCAATCTTGTAAACATGAGGAATGTGTGTCTAAATGCCAAAAATGATTTACATACAGTATTTGACCCAGGCATGACCAAGAACAGTAGATACAATTAACCTCATTTTGCTTGAGTGCCCATTAGTGAAACTGTAAGATGTTACGTATCAGAACACTTCTTTGGGACACAATCCTCTGATGTACTTTTCCACGCTTCCGCAAACTCCTTTAAATAATTTACATTTTGGTGGGTTATTCTCCTAACCGAGCTAGAGTGACCTTTCCACTTCATATACTTGAAATAGCAAACCGTTCTGTTGAAGCAACTCTGATAGAGCACATATTTCTCGGATGGTGCGCATTTGGTCCCTATTGGGTTCATATAAACTGTGAGAATGGAATTAATGTGAAGAATTTTTACTGTGGCAGTCATTCTCAGATTCTGGAGTAAGCTGTTTACTTTGTTGGGGGTGTATTAGTTTTAATTTATTTATTTATTTTAATTATGAGTTATATAATTTTTCTCATTTACAGAGGAAGTTTAAGAGTGCTGTGTTCTGTCACTTTGATCTGTAAGCACCGTTCTGTTGCCTTGAGAAAAGTGTGACATCATGTCCATGACGCAGAAAGCAAAAGTGCGAATGACTTGTTGTCAGTATAGTGGGCGTTTGAAAAAATAAAAACTTTCAGTGTGTTAACAAAAGTTCTGGCCTCCTTGCTGTTGTAAGAGTGTCACGATTGTTTAAGCTTATATCCACGTAGGCAGTTACATGCTGTTATAAAAAAAGCATGTAACTGCCTGAAAAAAAGCTGTACCTAACCATAATTTAAGGGGAAGCATGAGTGTTTCAAAATAAAACAAACAAGCAAGAATTTGTTTGGTGTGCAAGTATATCAAGCAAACACTCTACATTAAGTTGCTATTAACCCTGGGAATATAGTATGCTAGAGACTCATTTCATTTGAACATTTGCTCTTTTAGTTTGAGCTAAAATATTGAACTAAAATATTTCGCTTGCCAGTTTACATTATATCTGTATGGGAAACAATGCACTGTCATTGTTTGGGATCTACAGACTTAAAAGCAAATTAAGCACGCCGGAGATCATCTATTGCTGATGTCAGATCAAATCAAGCCCAGCTGCCACTCCCAGAATGCTCTGTGTCTGGGAGAACATCTGGAGCAGGAAGAAGATCTCAGCAAGCCACCGACATGTTGACGATGAGTAACCGCGGTGAGACTGCTCATCCATCAGACGCTGAGTTCACTGCAGCTGACACACAGCAAACCACAGCTAGCCAGGCCTGGACACAGTTAATACCCACAAATAGAGCACACTCCACACACACACACACACACACAGACCCAAACGCATACGCACACACACACACACACACACAATATTAAAGCTCAGCTCGGTGTGAAGAATCGCACCATTAACAACAAGCCCCACCCGGCCAACCATCAAACGACACTAACGCCAAACCCTCAGCCTCGGTTCACACCACAGCTGGACGAGACGGGCGTGGCAGACCACCTACCAACTTCAAAATACAGCCCCCCCCCCGAAGGATACACCCTCAGACCTCCTCTTTCCGGTCACCCGCCGCACTCAAAGCAGGTGCGAGGCTGGGGTGACATAACACCCTGGCACCACGCCCGATTACCCATCTCCCTGCGAGCTGCACCGAATGAATGATTAATTAGCCTGTATGTGCCCTCCACCAATCCCAGGAGAGTTATCCCGTCTGATCCGATAATTAAAGGACGGATTCGGTTTGTCCTGCCCTGTTCCTTCACTCACGTCACTGTCATGCGGCACGTCTGTCATTGCCGCTCCATTAATACGATAGAGCCAATTAAAGACTTCTTTTCAAACTGCCCTGCTGAAACCGATTTCACGGGCTCTCATTCATATTTATGCCGGGAAAACGTTCAGCGCGCATATTTCTGCCGGGGCCAGAGAGGGCTGTCGACCGTAATCGCACAAGACATCTTAAAAAATCAAATAATAAAGAGGACTCCAAGCGTGCAGGTGCTGAGGTGCGGATTCCTCCAGAATAAATCTGTCAAACATTCTGCGTGATAAACTCAATTTCCCAGGGGTCACCTGGGTGTTCGTTCTGCCTCTGTGAGCTCACTGTAAACCCTTCAGTCAAACACCTGTTTATGACCATGCTCTGGGAGACCAAAGGCATCTCTTCCAAGGACTCTCTGACCCACAACGTTTCACAGCATACTTTTCTTTTTACCAAAGTATTCAGCTCTGGGTTTGTAACCTACAGGTTGCATGTTTGATTCCCAGCTAAAACACTGCTTTATTCCCTAGAGTAAGGTACTTAAAATCGCTACAGTTTCTATTCAGCTGTATAAATGAACATGTAAAAAAAAAATTTCAAGTTGTGTAAGTCACTCTGGACAGGTTCTTGAATGGCTGTCCTTGTCCAAAGACCCCACAGGGAAGACAGTGGACAGCTGTAAGTTAACACTCCACTGACAAATGTTTTCTCTGAATTTACCGAGAACAGAGAAAGATCCTGGAAGGAACTCGGCAGAAACACACTTGCCATGGGTGTACTGTATGTGGGTGTACGTGGGAACTGCTCATGCACTTTCAAAGTCACCTTCAGAACGATTCTGGGTGCAGCTGAAAAACAGCGGAACATTTCAAAATGTGCATTATGCTGAAAATATGCTGCTGAAGCTAATTTTTGTGCTCTGTGGTGTGAGAGAATATGATGTCGACCTTGCTGAAATATCCCCGAGGCCCGTTAATGTTTGTGGGATGAAGTGAACAGGTCTGAGGAACGAATAATCTTAAAGGTTGTTTTCATTTTAAAATCTTAAAATGGAGCTTATTTCTGGCCCATGCATTTGGCATGACGTGGGGTGCGTTCGATCCCTTTCCATCGATGGCATTAACAGTGACCTCACTGCTGACCTGCTTACGGTGTCACTTCACGCTCGTCCGAGAGATATTTCAGTTTGCACTCGGATTGCCTGTGCTGTTACAACACTAGATCAATACGGTGGTTAAACCTCACAGCTGTAAATCAATAGGGTTGAATTGGGACAGCTAATTACGCATTTGAATATTGCTCTAGTGGAATGTAAAATGCTGCTGATCCCTGCCAAGCTTCCTCATGTTGTACCAACAGATGCGTTCAACCTTGAATCATCTATTGTATCCTATGGCAACAAGTCAGTTGGCCCTTTTAACTAAAAATGAAGGGGCTTGACAGCTATAAAAAGCAAAGAACAAGTAATTTAAACACGAGAAATGAATAAAAGGTGCTCTGGAATTGAATGAGGCTAAAAGTATTGCTTCTGAAATATATGTTTGAGTTTGAAGACTGTGTGATACATTAGCAGAAATGAATCGCTTTATCAATGTAACATCACGGCAGAAATGTTTCGATTTTACATTAGAAAATAAGGACCTCTTGCACTAAGCAAAAGCGGATGATGACACCTTGATGAATGATGTGTTGTTGTTTCAAGACAACAGCTGTGATGAATAGGTCTCAGAAATACTGATAGTATTTTCATTTATTTAAATGTCATATCTGGTCATGGGTATGTATGTGTTTGTCTAGCACGGTTATTTCATGAATTAATCAGTGAATGCACATGCATGTTTGTATATGTGTGTATGAATGTATATACATTAAATTTATCAAGTTACATGAATGTATTTTTGTATGTATTTTGTACGTTTGCATGTATATATGAAAATATGTATGTATATATGTATGTATAGTATGCTTGTATGTACATACAGTATGTATGCATCTATAAATGAAAGTATGCATATATGTATATATGTATGTGCAGTATGTGTGTATGTATGTATGCATGTGCAGTGTGTACATTATGTATACATGTATGTATATCCATTTCATTAATTGATTGTCTTATTCAGACTGACTGTTGGCTGCTCAGGGTCATTCAAGGAAACCAAGACGTCAGCTAGCACCGCAAGCATCACGTTAGCCTGCCAACCCCTCAAAGGGTCCAGTACGATAATTTAAACCTGAATAAGCCGCAGGGCAAGGTTCCTATTCCTTTATAATGGGGGCAGCTTTGCTGAAGGACCTTTAGGGTGAGCCGGGGGGTTTAAACTCTTAATCCTCTCCATCTCTCAGTGGCATTGGGATTAGCCACGACCGCGGTGGAGGGGCTTTTCCGTTAAAGTGCGCCGTGGCTGGGTTTCTTCAGCTCTGCTCTGCCGTGACGGTTTTTTTCTTCTTCTTCTTCCTCGTCTGTTTGGGAAACACGAGGCTATTTCCTGATCCCCTCCGGGGTCACGGAGCGAGGCGTCGTCCTGGGCAGACCCTGCTCACCCCAGCGCGTTTACGGTTGGCGACGGTGACGGTCGGGCTGGCTTCGCTTGCCAGCTCTGGGCTGTATATAAATGCTTAATTGGCCTTTCCTCTCTGCTGGTGTTAATCCCAGCCAGCCAATCACAGGCCAAATGGCAGTGTAACTGTATGTGTGCGGGGGGGTTTCAGTGAAAAGGGTGATGGCAATAAATAAAATGTTTGTGATGATGGTGATGTGGACAGAGATTATGATGTTTAGATAATAAATATGAGATTTTCAAATGAAATATGAGATTTCTGATAAGATTAATTTTATTCTGCACCAAATATAGATAGGCCCAGTTTAACAAAAGTCCAGGCTGTACAATTGAAAGTGCGGTAATTGTTGTAAAATGAATGTTTTATGTAAGGCCTGGGACACTGAGAAAGAGACTCACACACATTATGCATTCCCTATGTCAGCAGTGAAAACACACGTGACTGTATATCTGATATGATGACTTATGTCAGGAAACAGTGACCCCTAAAACTATCCACTTGACCTTTGAAATGTTGTCATTGGGACCTCAGATGTTTTTGCAGAAACAATAACTTTCATCCTGCCTTCTTCACATGGGGGTGGGGGGGGGGGGGGCAGGTCTGAGGGCACTTGGAGTGCAAACGTCTTTCCATTTATGATTAAAACTGACATTTTAAAAATATTTTTTTTTTCTGAGAGCAAAAGATTGAGATGTATTGCAACAACAAAAGTCAATAATCCTCTTCCAAATATAGTCTCCATTGAGAACACCCAAAAAAGAAAAAACAAAACAGACAAAAAAAAAGAAGAAAATGAAGAACCAGATCACTAGCCTCAGACCTTAGGATAGTACCTTGTTTAAAAGACTTTAACCCCTTAGTCACCAGTACAATTCTTGCAGAATACTGATCATTATAAAAGAAGCATCTATTTGCACCAATGTTCAGTTTAATTTCACATGCAAATATGTATATGTTTTGGTTGGTAAAAATGTTTAACTGAAAATTCTCAGGCATCTATAGTTGTGCCTTAATGCATATGAAGTTATAAATATTTCAAATGAACATTTTTACCCAGGTCTGACCAACATAACCCAGTTCTGATGGTACCTAGACCATCTGATTGGAATAAATCAATAGTTTATTCTGAGAATCTGTGATTAAACAAAGGTGTCAGGAAGCAGTGTTCTGTCCCAATTCAACTGTTAGTAAGGTTTCTGATACAGCATAGCCTATGGCCACATTGGTAAAAAATAGAGTGTGGATATACATGTTCATCAGCTCTGGCTAGAGGTTCTCTGTAGGCTACCGTAAGTACACTTCCATAGAACTCTGAATATGAGGCCAGTGTGGGTTAGCGCATAGACGAAAAACAAGATAGCCATTTATAGATTCTAAAATGCTTAAAGTGGAGCATTATCAACATTCTTTCACTGGAAAAGGGGCACACTGATTGCTTGCCCTTTTTTTACAATATTCTGAGCGGAGTTTATTGGCTTTAGTAAGTGGATTCTGGAATGTCGTTTAAGTAGAAGCAGGTGTCCGTATTGAGGGTAGTTTTTTTTAAAGCACTTTAACGTATCTGTTCAGTGGGATCCAACACTGTGTCTTTCAGGATCGTGTTGTGAAGGCATGTTACATTTCCTGCAGTTAAAGTCAGGATGGTCTACCGTACGGTAAAGCAGGTTCCCCTAATATTGGCATATTTGAAAAAAGAACGTTTGTTTTTGTGATTCTTCCTATACGCTGTAACACACAGTCTAAATATTTCACTAAAATGGCCGCTTTCAGAATCCACTGAATCTATTCCTTCATGGGTTGGTAAACTACTGCCATTCTAAAGCCTATACCCAACTACATAGGAGTTCTGTACATCTGTCTTACAGAAATGACAGGCTTGAATTTTAAACTATGGAAAATGAAGATGTAGCCTATATCTCAATGGACCCCGACAGCCACAACAGACAGACAAACCACGAAATCCAAAACGGTGTCCCCTCTTTATAATGTTAACACTCAAATATCACATGTTCCATGCTTCTGGTTCAGTAAAAAATACAAAACTACCTTTCTGGGTAAAGCATTTCTGTCCGACACACAGCTCACTGCTTATTTATATATAGAGTTTGTAGGACAGCAGTAGCCTGCTGATTATTTAGAGTGAAGCCTCCACGTCTCTGCCTCACCGTGAGAGCTTTCAGAACATGGCTAACGGCTGTGTGTAATGAGACAAAATAACGTCTCACATTAAAGCGAAATAATAAACAACGGCACAGTGCTATGCAAATTCGACCGTTTCTGTTTACTGAAGGCAAGTACGGTAACCTCTTTCTGTAACGTTTCATTTCTGAGCTGCGTGTCTTTGTCTTCAGGCTCGTGAGCAAACGGTGAGTGTTCACAGAGCATTAGCACTAATATATGTAAACACAAAGCGTGGCCTAGTTTTTCTACTCTCATTGCGTGGACTGTATGTAGAGTCAGGAGTTACTGGCAAAAAGGAAAATAAACTATTTTGAGCAGGGCACATTTACTGTGCATAACGTTCATAAAATAATTACAGAAATTTACGCAATTTAAGTGTGCTAAGATGTTGCCAGTGTGTAATATTTTAAACCACATACATTTCAACTTGAGACAAACTGCTGGACCACAAAGTCTCACATAGTCAAACGTCAAGCCTCACAAATATACTAGCTAGTATAGGGACCAAGTCATATGAAAACATTGCGGGAGACATGTCCCCTCTGAAACTGTATGGTTTAAATAAAACATTAAAACATTATAAGTTTTAATCTATTAAAACCACATGAGAGTTGCAGTAAGTCATAGGGAAGATGTCTGTAACTCATAACTTTGTTTTAATATGTGACCGTCAGATTACTCTACTGTGGTCTAACAGAACAGTAATAACACATTTATTATCCTTTATTACTGTAGGGTAGCACACTGTTAATAAAGCATTTATAAAATAAATACTTGTTTAAGTGTCAAGTCTATCTATGAATTGTGGGGCTGCCTTCTAACAAAAAATAATTTTTTGGCTACGGTAGCTAAATAAAAAAAACATTGGTCTTGTAAACAAGTAAACAAGGAGAAGAAATTTCCACAACTCTTGTCAAAATGTACTTACACAGGCTCTTCGTATTTCAACATAATATTTGTTTGTTCTGCATATTTAGAGCAATTTGAAATGAGTACATTAGCATATCATACAAATTATGTATTAGCACCATGCTACCCCTATCAGAACAGTAATTTCACAGTCTAATTTTAGGTGCAACATTTTAAAGTGTGTCTGGCAAATTAGATGTTTTTCTTTTGACTATTTCTCAGGATAATGTCATCCTCATTTTTTTGCAGCTGTAACAGAGAGCAGGAAAAACTATTCAGACACGGATGTAGGAGACGTGCTTTTGCCCTTTTTAGCCGCCTTTTGCCCTTCATCACGCATCATCATCATCATTCATCAGCGTCATCATCATCCTCTTACGGCATGCTTGCCTCAGTATCACACTCCCACTTACTAAAATCAGAAAACTGTGCCAACAGAAATGAACTATTCCAGATTAGCAAGATCCAAAACAGAAAAAAGAGTGTGATATTTTTAAAAAAATCAATGTGTTATGTTTTTTTTGCCTGCCTTAATATTTGGTTTTATTATATATAAAATTATTTCAAAAAAGTTTCATACAATTTAATTCTCATGGTAAATATATCAGTCTCTGTGCTATAGTGTGTGTGTGTGGCTGTTTCTAGGATGCTCATTTGGGATCCATTTTTTAATCTTCCTGTGAGCTTAAAACAATGGCTACAAACAGAATACAAGAGCAGTGGTAAATAAAAAGATAAGTAAAAACTAATAAAATGCTGTTTCCTTAGGTCTAGCATGCATGACCAAATTTTGAACTGAAGGAAGGGGGAAAGGTTGCTCTTGACATCAAAGACAAAATAAAGCTATCAATAAATAAAAACTGCCTTTTTATTAAAGGCAGGACATTTTTGAAGCTTAAAGGAAAGCAGTGAGCGAGTGAAGCCTGTCACTGAAGCTTGTTTACTGCTGGGGGAATTGGTGGGATTGAAGGGCTAAATCCCCACTTTGATCAGGGAAGGTACCTGCCGGAACACACAAGGCTGGAGCCTAATCTGTGCCAGCAGTTAAAACTGCGGTTATCGGTGAACTGACGAGGAGGGAGTGTGCGCTCTCGACTTCCTCCCTACCCCGCCCCCGTCATTCAGATAGCATCTCCCGACTGGGTGATCACAGAGCCCTACAGCACAGATCCAAGGGCGTCCAATCAGCTGGGGTCACGTCACAGATTCTTCTGAGGAACCAGATGGCCAGCTCTGCATTCTTAACACTGAAGGTTCTGTGTCCCTACCCATTGTAGCTGAAGCATTCCAATTTAATGAGTCATATGAATACTAATGAGGAGGTTTGAAAGATGATAGCAATCTTTGGCAAGGGATGTTCTCTCTCTAGCCACACCTCTTCATTAATATTCACAAACTTCAACATAGTACTGCAATCCCCAGTTAACAGCCTAAGCCATCCACAGTACAAAATGGAGGAGGTAGCAATCTGGTTATCCAAAAGAGTCTTTGGTCACTTTCACAGTGTGGTTAGGAGACATTGACAAATTGTGGCTTAGGTGAAACAAGTCAGAGGGTGGGACACATCTGTAAAGATATGATCTACAAGATCTGTTTCAGATACTGTTTCAGATATAATTTAATCCAGGAGCAAGTGACTCATTCAATGATTCACAGATCATTTTCCTTTACAGAAATGTAATACATATTCCGTATATTGAAATGAAAGGCATTATCAAGATCTGAATAGATATTACATTCTTTTGCAATATATAGCATAATGCACAATTTATGTCTGCTTTCAGATATTGCAATATAATTGCATTTTTAAATGCATTTCTCTAAAATATTTATGTTTATGAATGTCCACATATTTACAATGTACTGCAGTATATATCATTTCTGACATTTTTGGGAAAGAGCATGGTTGAGACTGTTTCTCAGCACAATCTTGAGCAGCGCACAAGAAGGCATCAGCAGTGGCCATTTAAAAAATATAATTTCACTCACTGAAACTACATAAACAGCTCTCCTTAATCTCTTACAAATTATTCACAAATTACTATGTTTTCTTTCACAACAGACTCATAGAGTGATATCTGGGTGCCACAGTATGACTGCACAGTTTAAATTCAAGTTCATAGTGCCTTCACCCCTGTCCTACTGCACCCATGTTTTAAAATAACAACAAAAACACAACTTAGGGATCCTTGTGCCATGCAGGTAATGTCTATATTTTTCAAAGACACAGTGGGAATGAGCTAGGCAGATTGCTATCTAATGCAACTATGACTGTCTCAGTTTGTAAATCTACATGCTACAGGCCAGACTCTTACATATCCAGAGGACATTTGAAACTAAAAGAAGGTCATCCTCTCATTGCCAATGTTAGAGGTCCAGTGCGTGCTGAATATTAAACCACAGGGGTATTTTGTTTCATAAACAGAAATATAAACAATATTTTTCACCTGACCTCACTATTGCTTAAGGTAAAATTAACAGGAAAATGTGAAATGAAGTACAATTTATAGTTTTAAGTAGTAAAACAAAGCAAGGTAAAAAATAATAATAAAAAAAACATTTAAACTACCAACCTTGGAATTGGCCAAAAAATTTTTTAATTTTTTTTTTAAATAAAGAAAGCACTAAGCACCACAAAAATACACAGTTTATGGAATTATGAAAAGGAATGGCAGGCTCTCAAAGAACTTTTCAAGCTTAAAATTCTGAAGGGTTTTTATGCCTTGAAAGCACTGAAACACACAGTGCCATGTGTAGAAAAATAAACCCTCACCCCCTCCTCCCCCAAGCCTGCTTGCCCACATGTGTTTTATTATCAGTGCTGTAAGACTGTACATTCCAGGACTCCGGGTTCGAGAGGAAGCGCAATCCCACATGGGAGCGGGGGGCGGGGGGGAGGTAGACCTCAGACTGAGCGAGATTCAAAATAATCTTCCCCATCCCCATCCTCGCCCCCTTCACCCGTTCCCCCTGTTCATTTCTTTAATAAGGCACTGTTTCCACACAGAATCCCCGCGGATTATACCACAGGAGTCGCACGTTAAGTTAATTTGCTAAAGAAAACAAATTAAAAACGCGGGCCCACATGTTTTATAAATTGTCCGGAGATACGTTAAGCCCCGCTGAAAGAGCTGATGCTAATGGACTGGTTCAGCAGTTCTCTCTTTGGCGATGTTCTATTTTGTTAAGAAGGGAAATATTTTTCTGCAGAAACCATGGAACGCTGAATACCCAATTGTTCAGAATAAGCACTGTAGGCTTGATTCAGTACCTGCGAGGCTGAAATGTTGTAAGGTTGATGGCTTTTATTAATTTTATTATTAATTCAGGCTGGAATTTTAGGGATGTCCTTGCATATTTATTTGTGATTAGCTGGCTTTATTAGCAATTAGCCAGAAGGCATATTACTGATGAAATTACTCTTACACAGTGAATAATTACTGATGGGCTGTTTGAATATTAGTAACACCCTGATTAGTACATTTCTGACCCATGTTTGACACCTAATGGTTACTCTTGACCTCACTGAAAGCTTTGGGGGGACAAATCGTTTTATCGCAGGTTAGTGGCAATTATTTTTCAATACAGATAAGAGAACATTAGTGAAATTAACCATTAATTTAATGGACAGCATCCCATAAGCATCAAGTCACGGTCAAATTCAATGTCACTCGAACTGTTCAGTTTGAATCGGTTAGGGTCAAGGTTAATTTGTCTTATACTTTGATGTATTGTGAGGTAGAACGATATCTACAGCTATCTACATTAGTTATAATAAGGACCATTAACACTTAAAATATTCATCTTCTTCAGCCTTCATATTCCTGCCTGTTTGACCTATCATTTCATACTAAAGACACTTAAAATTATATAAAAAATAAACAAAGGGGAAAATAGATTTTAGATTAGAATACACTTCATGGGTTAGGACAATTCCAAGGGACCAGGCTGACAGGGGGCTTCAAATATAAGAACAATGGATTTCCTGCAGTGGTGGGGCCCAGTGTGAGTTCTTTTCATGGGGCCCAAATCCCTGGCGGGACCCCAAAATTTGCTATTCGTCAAAGTATGCGATGGCAGGCCATATTTCTTATCACTCTTATCACAGTCTCACTGCATGAGTCAGGCTCACACAGACATGAGCCGGAGGAAGACATGTCCAGCTCAACAGGTGGACTGCAGGCACCAGATCAAACAAAGGGGCTCACTAGAGGGAGATGGGATGATGTCATCCCAGGTGACTGAAACCCTCCCATCCCTGGGAAAGGCTACAGCCTCTTTTGCATTGCCCTGCAGGCCCACTGGTGTGGCCTGGTGCCAGACTGTGGGGGCCCATCCGTACACTGAAGCAATGCATTAACGAGATGAGCCACCAAGCAGGCCGCAGCACAGATGGCATTATCTGAGTTTATCCAAGTCTTTATCTGAGTCTTTGTGTTCAATCAAAGAAATAAGACAATTTTGGCAACCCGAGAATGTTTATTTGGAAACCAGGAATGAAGCAATTCAGTACAGCCTGTTGCTGGCCTTGCTAATCTTTTCCACATCTGATCTCCTCACGACAATCAAAAATTAGAACGTTAAGTCGAAAGCCTTAACCTCGGGCCCTCCTCAAAGCCAGACGTCGCGGTAACCCTGAGCTTAGGCCAGGGTTGGGTTACAGACAAAATACTGCAGGGGGGTCGCGGCGAGGTTATTGCATCTATAAACAGGGAAGTAGCGCTGGCCCTAAAGTAAGCATCTGCTGATAGCGAGGGTATGTTTAGATTTGGGAAAGGGTGAGGGTCAGGTAAGGTCCGTGTCGTGCCCCGGTATCAGGGACAAAGCTTGTGTTGCTCGGGAGGATATTGGAAAGGAAAGGAAGCCACCTCCTGGTTGCCTGTGCCGACCTGTGTCCTCGGCAGAGAACCAATCATAGATCAGCACTCCTACTCGGAGACATTTTATGAACGCAGGCCCTGATGTCCTGCTTTCATTTTGCGCAAAAATAAACCAGTCATATGGGTGGTGTCTCTTTTTCTCTGTGCACTGCTTTGTATTCGGTTACTCCATAGAGTCTATTTTTCCCTCGAAGAAGAAGGGTTAGTGCTTTCAGCTGTGGCCTTGTATCCTATTCTTATATTTCTGAATGAATGTTTCTGTTTGTGGAAAGGAACTTATTGTGTATCCCTCAGGCGGATGTCAACAAATGCCATGTTCCGCAACGTCAGCATTTTCAATGTCTTTCAGACTTGAGCTGAGGAGACAGAAGAATATTATCCCCCCCCCCCACCCCAGCCCAGCCCAGCCCCCCACTGTGACATTATAATTGCTGACAGCACAATGACACAGGAAATAAACTGAGAGGCCCCCACTCTTTCACTAACATCCTGTCATTCATCAAGTGACGGCCTTCAAGACACTTAGCAGGGAAAAGGCCAAAGAGACGTATCTTTAATCAGCCTATCTTAAATTCTCATCTGCATGCAATATTTCTAATTTGTCAATAAAATGGGCTGTCCTCAATACATCTGGCCTTGTTTCACCAGAAGCATGGTGGGTTTAAATCCACCAGGATTCATCTGTTTACCATTAAACTACAGCAGTTCCTCCTATCCTTGCAGCACTAATGTTCAATTTAGATGTTGCATTCTGTGACAGACATGCCCCACTCCTAATTGGCTCCAGGTCTATCATTTACACCCCTTGAGTACTTAAGGGTGTAATAGAGTCACTGGTTCTCCTGTAGTACTGTGTATGGCCTGTAGGGTGTAAAATAGTCACTGGCTCTCCTGTAGTACTGGCCCACAGTGTGTATTGTAGGCAGTAAGCAGTAAGAGATACAACTCTCCTCCAATCAGCACTTGTCCCAACGCAATTTGGAACCAGATGCCTTTGGTGGCTGTCTGCAGTTATTTGTGATTCTCAAGGGTAAATGTGTTGCAGAATCCTAACATAGATGTAGCTTAGCGAGACACGTTTGAAGCAGTTAGTGGCAAATAGCAGATATTAAACTGGACAGGATGGAGATCAAATGAAAGAACTCACAGTAACTCGAGAGGAGCTGGGTGAAGATGAAGCAGTTTACGACTGAGAGAATTAATTTGTGAGCGGAGATAGAGAGAAAGCCTATGTCATCGCTCTGAAAACAGATGCCGTCAAACTGACGAATGGAGAATGAGACAAAAAGATGTTTGTGCACAGAAAACTGCGTTCACTTTCTATAAACAACCACCACAGTTACCTCATATTTACAGCCTAGGCATTTAGCAGATGCTTTAATCCCAAGCGATTTACAAACTGCCGACATATTTCTTTTTTTTTTTTACACACAATCCATTTATACAGCTGGATGTTTACTGAAGCAATGCAGGTTAAGTAGTTTGCTCAAGGGTACAACTGCTGTGTCTGATTTACAATAAGCACAGTTCCCTAAACATTATATTACACTGTAACCAAAGGAACAAAGGCAGACAATGTACTGTTTGAAGGAATTAAAAGGAAAAAAGTCATTATTTTGTTGAAAGAAGGCCATTGAAATGTACTCGAGTCTTGAAGAAGAAAGAGGGAGGATTGCACACTGGCTATTCTCAGACACCCACAAATATATGGCACATTATCAGGGGGGCTTATTTGCAAAGAATATGGGCTACTTTGTGAAGGCTTTATGACTGTTTTTATAAACACTGTAGTCAGTCTATGGATTTGTACAAAAGCACAGGGAACCTAAGGCCTTGGCTGTCATGGATTATCCCCGACCTTTAGTTGACCTTCAGCCTCAGGATTGTTTAGATCGTCTGAGAAAAATGTAGAGAAAGGCCATATGTCACATATTTGAGACCTACATTTTGTCATTATTTCATATTTCACAGACACATAGAGTTTATTTATTGTGTTTTGGTATATTAGCATTTGAAATTTTAAAACAAGCAATCTCATATTTCAAATCATATTTGCACAAAAAATTTCAGACACAATAAAAGTGTCATTGGTTCAAATTTATGATCACCTTTTGTCTTTTCAAAAAAACTGCCTAATCTAACTGGTAAGTCACTTCATCTTAACTTTGAGTTCATTTTAAACAAGAATAGAGAATAATACTAACAAAATACACAAGCACAGTGGCTGGTAGCCTTAAATTGTCTTTAATTTGCTGAACAAGTTTGAGCCTAGTTCATTATAACTTCAATAACCTTAGCAGTTGACTCAGCATTAAGTAAAATGATCAACAATGGCAAACTGTCCAAACATTATAATGATTCATTTATTTTAAAAAGCAAGACTTGGCCCAGTCGGTATACACAATATTGAATTATAATTTTTTTTTTCTAGCTCACAAATGCCTGTGAGAAATGAGGCTTGTGCATTAGTGTGGCTCTCTGGGAAAGAGCTAGGACCTAACCATGGCCACTGGCCAGGCATTCAGTATACACAAACAATTATTTAATCTATCCCAGAGATATGCGATTACCAAAGCTATAACAGGAATTTAACTTAAACTTAGAGGCACTTAAATTTTTCTACAAAGGAACGCAAAGACAAATGCTGAGGGAATCCAGTCCTGTAGCTTATACATTGTTATGAAGAGACTCTTTCATGTAACCATATGCTCGCTCACTTTATTTATTATCAAATAAATAAATAAAAAGGGGAATCGGGATATGTAATGGTGGTACATCATTATCAAAGCTGTGAAAAATCCTCCAAATGGATAATGCAAAACGAGCACTCAAGTCCATAAACATGTGGAGACGCTCTACGGATTTCTGTGGATTAATACAAGCTCCACAATCTCCGGCAATCTTTTAATGGAACGACATTAACTGGGCGCAGTTCACATTGTTGTCAAAGCCAGAGCCACAATGTGCCACTCACTGGAGCGATGCATCATGGGTATGCGCCTGGACAAAGGAATTCCGCCTGGAGTCTGTCTGCAGTCATCTGTCCCGTTAACTGCTGAGTAGCCCCAAAACCAAACGTCACTGTTTGACCTTAAAGTTCGGCATTGTGGCCCTCAGTGTTCCATAATATACTACTATCTATTGTAAGGCGATGTGTGTAAAAATTAATAGGTTAATATTTTGAAATTAGACAAACAAATGATCTTGTACAAGCCTTTTATTTAAATTGTAAAATATCTCCCTGAAAAAGCAAACCTCAAGTTTGTTTTTTTTCCAACAAACTAGAAACTTAATTACAAACTGGTGCACAAATACACACACACACACACACACTTTCATGGAAACATAAAACAACAGAACTAAAAACAGTACAGGTGAGCCCATGAGAACTCAGAGGAAACTACACACTGTTTTCCAGATTTAGCGATGCTTCCCTACTATTATAGGCTAATAATAACTGGTATGGATGGAAACCGTATATCGTGGGTTAAATTCCAGACCGTGAAAAACTCAAACAGATGGCAGCAAAAATGAGTACTGTAGCAAAGTCACAATTTCAGGGCTTTTTACCACAGATCCTTTACATTCACCTCAACGTAACTTCTGTCTCCTTACCTATGAAGGCAACACATTTACATTTGAGAAGGTGCCACAATCAAGTAAAACTCTGTGGCAATGGAGAGACTGCATAGTCTTTGGCTTTGCTCAGCACTCAGCAATGCTGGGAGGGGAGGAGAGGGGAATCACAGACAGAGTTGTGACTTCATCAGTCCTTATCAGCTAGAGGTGGGGGGGGCGGGGGTTTGGGGAAAGAGAACAGATGTTATCCACGCCCGGGTCACCACTCCAGAACAGACACCTATATCATCTTCGCCGTCACGGGGTTAACCCGAAGACTGGAGATAGATTCGGACCCTAATCCTCCACCTGTTTGCAATAAAGACACTCAACAGGAAGCACGGGCCTACAGGAAGATTCAAAATTTACAAGAGCCAGGTTTTTGCAATTAAAAAAAAAAGAAATATCTGCAAAAAACAAATATAGTAACTCAACTCCACGGTAGTAACTCAAAGAGTCCTTGTGGGGCAGGTGAGGCTGTTTGTCAATGGAGACACCAGGTGAGGGGTGGGGGAGCGGGGTGGGAAGAGAATCTAAATTTTCTGTTCACATTAGAGGGGGGGGGGGGGGTTTGGATAATGCAGTCAGGACCTTCAAGCGTTGTGTGAGAAGGCCACTGAAGGACATCTATCATCAAGAAAGACCACTCAGAGGGGCCAATCAGCAGGGGGCCCCAAGCAGCCAAGCGGGAGATAACGAGGAGCGATGTCATGCAATCATAAAACTAAAGAAATAAAAAATAAATACAATTTGTAGAATAAGAATGTGGTTGTTGTAGAGGTTTTTTCTCATTATTATTCTGGTTGGAGACGACATTGATTCTTACATTCACACTGTCAAATGCCTTCTATTTGATAAGGGGAAACAAACGGCCATCTGAAAAAATTCAAACAATTTTTTTTTTTTTAAACAATGCAGATTCATTATAGGAAATGAGAAACAGAGGAGGGCTTTCCAAAGTAGATAAAATAAAATAAGAAACCAGGACATTTTACAAAAGAATGAGGTTATTATTTAAATTATTATGCTGCAAATGGTCTTATGCTGTTTCATACAGGGAATGTCTCCACCATGTCTTTCCAGCATTTCATTTCATTACAGGCATTTAGCAGACGCTCTTATCCAGAGCGACTTACACAACTTTTACATAGCATTTTTTTACATTTTATCCATTTATACAGCTGGATATATACTGAAGCAATTTTGGTTAAGTACCTTGCTCAAGGGTACAACGGCAGTGTCCTACCCGGGAATCGAACCTGCGACCTTTCGGTTACAAGCCCAGTTCCTTACCCACTGTGCTACACTCCGTCCTATTTCAGTCCGGATCACGTGAACCCCTCCTCCCTCCGCACCTCACCATCCCCCAACTTCTTAAAAATTGTTCCACTGAAGTCAGGCACTGCAGCAGAGGAGAAAAGCTTTAGCAAGCCTCCTCCCAGAGACACACTGGTGCTCCGACATCCGTGGGTTTCGGGAGAAAAAAAGCGTGACACGCACTCTTCTCTCTCTCTTCACCCCATTTCCCTCCTTCTTCTAAATTTGAGAGTCTGCGATGATAATAGAGAGTTTTTATTACTTTAACGATATTAATCTTCCGCTCACTGAAAAATGCACCCTCATTTGTCTGCTTGTAAAGAATTGAAGAGCGTCGTAAATCTTACCTACGGATTTTAAACGTTTCGGAATGTGCTGCTGATTTTAAAACTGAGGTCCCCCCCAAAAAAAAAAAAAAAAAAGAAAAAATTGTGGTTAGTGCTGCACAGTACAGGTAATTCTTTTAACCCAATTTTCACCAGCTACCAGACTAGACTACACTGCGCCCTCTCTCTGAGTTGCCAGGCAACACCTTGGCTCATGTAGGATTATGTTCCTTTATTCATTTATAACTCTCTGCAATGTTTCAAGTGGTGTAATTGCTCAAAGATGCTGACTCAGTTCCGTCAAATGAAATGGGGCTTAACGTGAATTTTCTCACCGGTTTACTTAGTGGGAATAATTTGTTTATACGGCAGAATCTGGACTTGGGAGATGTTTGTACAATTTATGGCACCTCATCGGTAACGGTCTCTTTTAAAATGGGAAATTAAAATGTTATTTGCGTGTCTTTCTTTCTCTCGCTCACACACACACAGTCACTACGGAACACACACGCACACGTGGATGTATGTACATACAGTCATACAAACGCACACGCACGCATGCACATACATGCATGCAAACACACACGCACGCACACACACACACACACACACACACACACATAATGTAATGCTCTTAGATGTTGACAGTGGGCTGTCACCTTTACTGTCACCTCCAGGAATGGCTCCTGCTCTACAACCAGCTCCTGGAATGACTGCAAGGACCTCCCTTTCTCTACTGCCACCTCCAGGAATGACTGCAAGGCCTGTTGCTCCGACTCACCCTTGAGCTCCACAGAGCCCCGGCGCCTGCTCCTCGGGCCCAGCCTCCTGACTCCCCTCCCGGGGCAGACCTCCGGACCGGCATGCCTGGAATTCCGACCGGAGCTGGACGCCACTGACGCCGCGCTTCGGCCTGGCGATTTACGGTCCCAGGACAGCCGTGTTACAGACCTCGCTGTGGTTTAGCATTACTGAACAGACTCTCACCCACTCCCCCTACAACCCCCCCTCCCACCTCCCCTGCCCCCCCACACTGTCCCTCAGGGTGCTTTAACCCTGGGGGGTTCCAGAAAAACCACACACCGACAGTACAGAGCCGCTCACGTGCGTAACAGCTTTGCCAGGTCGTGTGGTAGGGGCAGAGACCCTGTTCAAGTCCAGGGGTCATGCAGTGCTGGATACTCTCTCATTCTGTAGGTAACCGAGGAGTCTAGATGGACCAAATGGTCTGTTCTTCTCATTATATATTTTTATGTTTCTTCTTCTTCTTCTTATTTTTTTACCACTCTGTTGCTCTGGATCCCCTTTTCAGTGAAACGGATAGCCACCATTAGCCAGCACCAACAAAAAGCAGAGAGGCAGCAGTTTTAGCACATGGAACTACACACGCACATACACACACACAGCTATGTACCAATTCACTTCTATATAAATGTTTAGTAATTACAAGGACGACACAATGAATATTCAAAATAATGTGTAAAGTATTACTAATTTGAAGCCTGAAATAAGTCATTAGTGAAGCATGGAAATATAAACAAGGCATTCCTAAATGCGGAAAATATTTTTCCACTTTTGAAGGAAACTCCCAGGACTATTTTATGGACTCCTCCCCCCCCCCACAGGTCCCAGGAGCCCAGTTTGGGAGAACCCCTGCCTTAACTAACCAGCGTACCATAGCAACAAGGCAGAGAAAACGCAGATACAAATACAAGCACCCCCCCCCCCACCCCCAAACACCCACCCCTCAACCCCCATTTCCGACAGCTACATCCAAAAAAAAAAAAACCGTGAAAAGGGAGTTTGGGCACACGGGAGCGACACCCCTGTACAGGCCAGATAAGCCCAGCCTTACAGAGGGCGGCAGCATTCTCTTTAAGGGTACACAGATAGCATCGCAGTGAAATATGGCGTGGAAATTTATTCCCTGGTCCAAATAGAATTTTGCCAACTTTGATGAAAATGTGAGACCGTCAGATAAATGTTTTTTTATTTTTTTGGAGCTGGTGTCAAGCGCTCGTCTGAGCTTTCCAGGAGGGTACGAGGGGCAGGGGGGTGTGAGGGGGTGCCGGGGACTGGGGCGGGGAGAGGGGGGCGGGGGGGCAGTGACCGGGTTCTGTCATTCTCCGGATGAATCACACAGACAAGGAGGGGGGACTGTAGCTGCTGAAGACAGATACATGTACAGGAAGGAGAAAGATAACACAATGAAGGATCCACTTATTTTGCATTTTTATGATTCATTTAATAAGATGTATTCGATTAATGTTACCACTTGAATTAATTTGCAATAATATTCAAATTTAAAAGTCCATTCAATTTTTTTGTAAATTTCATTTTTATTACAAATTTAATTGAGCATAACAAGTATGCACATTTAATTACAGATATTTAATTTGATAATAGAATCTAATAATCATTCTAATAATCAATAACCGCTGTTTTTTAAACTGAAGCACTATTAAAAGATTTCAGAAGTTCATTGGTCATTGACAGCTTATCAGTATAATCCTGTCAGCTATGCAAGAGAATAGTACTGTATTTGCCTTGGAACCAGTCCCTTGGAATGAGCCATTTCTTTTTGCCTAATGTAAATTCAAGGTAAGTTGAATATGGGATGGAATTCATTCCCTAGGGATGACAATATCAAAGTTCACAATACGTGCGGGAAGCAGAAAATGTGCCTGGTTTATTGCAGATTTATTGTTTTTTTGATGGATCATATCTTTAATTAAATAAGCCAATGATTTAAGTGAAAGGTTACAATATAATCCACGATGCGTTAACTGAGCTCTTGGCTGAATTTATTGGGACTCCAGGGTAGTGCAGACACTGTGGGAACCTTTAAGATGATGGATACTATTTCCTTTACATGAGGTCTGTTCCACCTTTAAAATTTAAATCAGAGGCCAAACAGGAAACCACAAAATGCATATTTCACGGGACGGACTGGGACGGACACATTTTTGAAAAGCAATTTATAGAGTAGCACGGAACATTAGCACAGATGTGAAAAGGACTGAACAACTTTGTTTGCATTTTAAAACACCCATCACCTAGGTAACAAAATTTGATTCTCGGCATGCACCTTTCCTTTAACGTAAATTTATCTTGACAGAAATCCTCGAAAATCCTTGGTGATTTTCTCTTGGAAAAGTAACTGGAAATCCTGTGAGAATTTTTGTGTTTTGCATGAAATACCGTTCTTGTTTAAAACAACAACATCAACAACAAAAACTTTACAAAGGTAACAAAGTCTTAGCCTAACCTTGGCATATCTTGGTTTTGATTATTGCACAAACCAAAGCTCTTATAAAGGGGAAAAGGGAAACTTTAAAAGAGAGATCTGCTGATACCATTTTGAACTGCAGTTGTAAAAAGATCCCTTGTGCTGGAATCTGGGTTGGCATCCTGCCAGGTAGAAGCACAATTGCGTGTGCAGATTTTCTTTCTCACTCCCCCTCTTTTAAAGGAAAAAAACTTTTAAAGAGATTGCAGATTGTCATTGGAAGCATAGGTATGCTTTGATCCACCTCAACACCTCTGTCTTGCCTGCAGTTTATTTGAGTAAAGAAAGGGAGCAGTGGGAGGGACTAAAGCGGATATTGTGGAGACACAGAACAATGAAGAGTAAGAACTACCAGAGCTCCAGATGTACATTTTCTGCAGTTCTTCCACAAGCTACGTTTGCATTCACATTTTGCAGCAAACTCACAAAATAAATGTTGGTTTTCCTTCATTCAGGGCTACAAAAATTATACATTTTAGCTCTACCAGTAAATGCCATTAAACTCTAACCTTACTTACCGTGCTGCTAACCTTCGCTACCTAGCCAAAGAAAACGCATAAAGGCCATCCCTCTACCAGCAGTCCCAGCGGGGGTAGACCCCATGTTTTTGAGGGGTGTAAATCTTTACGAGGGGCTTCAACACTGGTAGCCCATGTATTGGGGTCACACAGAGGTACAGCACATATACATAAGTGCAAAAAGAGCGGGCACCTATTATAGGGTTACAATCGATAGTAGCCGTTAATACATAGCTTATTTAAAAGTAGCAAGTACATAGATCAATTTTAAGTTAAGTGGTGGTGCTAAGAGGAGAAAGACAGAGAATGTAGTGCTTCAAGCAGCAAATGGACTTGAGGATATGGTTTTAGATGTAGCATAAATGCTAGCGTAGAAGCCATGGAAAACCTTCAGCATTAAATGAGCCACGATGACAAATTAAGATATTTAGGAGACCAGAGGGCAGCACCACTCATTTTAAATAATTTCACTTGGGGTTTTATGGTTTATTATTTATGGTTAAGATTTATTTCCCTCCACATCAGATCTGATGGACAGACTAAGGTCTGGATTTAATCAATGTGTTTTCCTTAACTTTCCTTAACCTTTTTGACTTTGACTTTTCTTTTTATTCACAAATGCAGTTTGTGTGAGTTAATTCTGGGTGACATACAAAACTGTGTTTGTGAAGAAAATAACAAAGCAAAACAAAAAACTTTACGCTATGATTCAATTGTGAGTTGTGGACAAATCGATCGATTGAATTCCGACCAAACAGATCTATGAGAGTGTCATTGCTCCCTATGTACTGTAGAGCATGATTCTTTGGGCCCTGCTTTCGCATTGGATGTTTCCTTTGGCATCCATGTTGTTAATGCAGACAACTTTATATGGATCATTTTATTGGACTCTCCAGCATTATCACTGGAACATAAAGACATGGCGGCATGGGGGTCCAGCTGGGACTGAATCAAACCAGCGAATCCTGAACGAATTTGAGAACCAAAACAGCGTTCGATTCATCCACGCTCGAATGCTGCTTCCCCCAGTCGTAAAATATTTTCGGCTGTAAAAATTTCAAATCAAGCTTGAACAGCTTAGCTTCTGCCCACAGAACGTTTGACCCACTTTATTTATGAATATTCAACAAAAATATATTCATTATCCCGAAATACTGTACACGTTGCCCCACGTCTTTCCCGGACACTCGAGTAAGTTTACAAGCGGTCATCCGCATCTTATAATTCCCCCGGGACAGAGGGGATTTGAGCTGTTTTACAGTTTCAAACACACACGAGTTCATAAATCTGCAGGCATCTCGGGCACTGTCCACAGTCTCAGCGTTATGGAAATATTTATCCAGTTCTTTTCATATTTTACTGTACTCAGGAGATCCCTTCCCCTTCGCAGACTCCAAGAATACGCTGTAAAAAGAAATTCCCACTGTCTTTTGAAAGTAAACCCAGTTAGATAAATATCCGCCGAGAGAAGCCTCGCTCTCTCCAGCAAGTCGCTCTCTCTCTCTCTCTCTCTCTCTCTCTCTCTCTCTTCGCCCATAGAGCTCTGTAATTTAAAAACTCAACCCATGCCTTATATAAAAGCGAGAGACTATGCTTCTTTCAAACTGGCATTCCCTGGGAATTGAAATTGTTTGCAGAGTTTCCATTAGAGTGCTTTCATGCCGTTTTAGAAAGCCAATTTGCAACTTTGTTTGTCTGTGCAAATGGATACCGTCATTAACACTGCGGCAGCAGCTGACACGAAACTTTCCTACACCTTGTGTTCAGAAGCCTCCTATTCTCATAAATATATTAAAATTGTTCATATATAATTATCATCACACAACTCTTTTGCTGAGAAAGCTGTATCGTTGGACGTTGGACACAGGGTTTACAGGGAATTATCTTTTTTAACATCTTTTGTAATGCAGGATAATTGCTTACCTAAAGCCTGTAGGTTACTAGTTGTCCCCTCCAATCACTTGCATTGTTTCCACAGTATACTTTGTTGCTTGTAGTTGCGCAGTAAAGTCAGAAACTATGAGTACGTTTTCATTGTCACCAAATGTCAAAGCAAATATTCCTGGAGTCCTTAAATAAAAAGTGATTTAGAGACAAAAACACACCAAGGCCAGATATTTTGCTTTCACAAATTGCATTATCAGGGAAACATGGAGTCACGTGTAATTCAGACTGCACTGCTTTGCAATATGCTTCCAGAACGACCTCCAGTCACACACAGGACGTTGATAAGCATTTCAGGATTCTAGGGGCCAAGCTGGAATGGTGAAATAATGATATGACATTTTTCCTTCTGGTAAACTGGCTAATTCCTCGTCACACCTTCAGGCCAGCTGGGAACATTCCGGAAACATGACCCAAAAATGCACACGTGCCATTTCAGAGGTTCACAGGAGAATTCCGCCATGGAGTCTCTGTGTCTGTCTGTCTGTCTGTCTGTCTGTCTGACTGTCCATCAGTCTGTTGGTGCAGAGCCACCTCAGAATGTGATGGAGGGAGAGAGGTCGGGGGTGGGGAGGAAGGGGGGGCTGGGAACTGCTCCAAAGACTACCAGGGCGAACGGAGAGAAGGAGGGAACACAGAAGAGATATGATCCATTGCAGACATCTTATCGACTGGGGATGACACGCGTCCAAAGAAAGCTGGCGATAACACCCGCTGTTTTATTTCTGCGGCCCCAGCTGAGAAAGATCTGGCTTAGGAACAAATAGAAAGAAAGAAAGAAAGAAAGAAAGAAAGGAAAGAAGGAAGGAAGGAAAGTAGGAAGGAAGAAAGAAAGAAAAAAAGAAAGAAAGAAAGAAAGAACATGGTTCAGCTTTTAACAAATGTCTAAACTAAGTGGCCCCTTGGTCCTGGCTGCTGAGTAGGTGCATGCCAGCGATTCCAAGGGTAATGTTCTCCTCCACTAAGGTGGGACATCGGCAGACAAAAAAGAAATGTCATGGCAGCCATTTCAACAGACCACTTTTCATGAAAGGAGAGATCTTCATTTATTCATTAAGAGTACAGAAGAAATATCTTTCTCTTGGCAAGTAAACTACCCTGTTTATAAAAGGAGTCTGCATGATCAAGGGTTCATGCACCAGGAATGGAAGCTGATTTGATTGGACAACAGGAGCTTTTCCAGAGCTCTGGGATAGGGGGTTTCATATATCTGTTCTGTGTGGGGAAAGAAGTGAGGGCAGAATAAACTTAAAATGTACTATTTAAGGTGAAAGATCACAAATATGTGATTAGAATGTTCTTACCTGAACATTCCAATGCTGATGTAACAATCACTGCTGGTAATAGCAATCAATGGAGTTTTAGAACACTGACTTAGAATTTTGAAAAAAAAGAAACATTCCAAAAGCCAACTCTTAAAAGGGCTAAAACAATGAAAAACGTTAACATGCAGGCATTGGACAAACACCAGAGCAACTATAAGCCATTTACACAACAGGACCTTTTAACAATGTAATTCAGACATGCCCTTAAGCACTGTGCCCTTCATGGGAATCAAACTTGCAACCTCTGGGATACAAGCCCAGTTCCCAAAACATTGGCCATCAAAAGCAACAGAGTGTTTAGCAAGAATGGTCCAAGATGTTTCAGAACAACCACAGTGTAACTTCAATATATGTTTAACTGATTACATTCTCGTTAAAAAAAACTGGATGCACATTGATCTTGATGACCATTTTACAACTAGACATTTAGCAAATGCATTTAAACCAAACTTATACAGAAAATGCATGTAAAATGACTAGAAAACCATTATCAGAGCTAGAGATAGGTAAAGCCAAGTCAAATGAGTCCTACTGAAATGACATTCACACCTCAAGACATGCAAGACATTTTTTTTCTCTCTTTATCCCAATAGAAAAAAAAGATGAATAAAATTTGGTTGAAGACGGTTTCACAAGTCTGAATATGTTGCAGCAGCTGATGAAAACACCAGCACATACCTAAGGGTTCATTTACATCTCAGCAATACCATACATTCCATCAGAGAAAAATGGATTTCTCCAACACACGCCATGCTAACTAATCTGGCTCCCTTAGCATACTTTAAAACCAAAACAAAGCAGGCTCCAAGTTCCAGTTCTAATGTCTCCCTCGGTTTCCTTTGTTTTTGAAAAAAAAGAAAGAAAGAAAGAAAGAAAAAAGATGTCCCACAGCGAACGGGACAGACCTTCTCGTGTTTTGGAATGCAGTGAGGTGAATTCCACAGCTAGGACCCGAGTAATGTGGGGTCTGTCAACATCGGGCCCCTCTCTCTCTCTCTCTCCGCTGGAAACGTGATTTCCGAGCTTGCCCTAGCCTGGCTCAAACGCTTAGTTCGCGATCACGATCTGAACACCCCCCCTCTCCCCCTCCCCAACCCCGCCATTCGTCCGTGATGGGAATCTTAGTGGTTTAGCATTGTTGTTGCATTGCAGCTTTGACACCTCTCCTGTCTTTTGGATTATGCTTCAAACCAAGGCCAGTGAAAGGTCATGAGATCATTTAGAAAGATCAGTTCCTCAAGTCTAGCAAGTACAATTCACATGCTTTAAACTAGCAACGGTGCTCTAATTCAAATTAATTTCAGTCCTTAAGTTAGGCTCATGATTGTGACATTTTTCTTCACAAATGCCTTTGATGAGCTCAGCAATTGCGAAAATTGAACTGCTAAACTGTGATTACGATGTTGAAAAAAAGGACTACTTTCATTTAAGTCAAAGTTAAGAACATAATGTCGGCTGAATCTGTGCCAGCAGTTTTTTTTTCATGTCCTGTCATTGGGAGCATATTGTCGCAATGATAAATCTGTGCATTTATCATACCGATGTCTTCCATAAGCAAACATTTCTCACCTACCGCAGTCTAATGATTCATTCAGCCACACCCAGGGCGCAGAGCAAGGCACTGTACAGACTGAAGACTCAAACTTACCCGGCTAATCCTGCAGGCTACCATCTCATCATCGTACCACATCTCCCACTTAACAGTTTCTGGTTCCCAGAACATTCCCAGAAAGGTAGGGCAAATGTTCCCAGCCAGCAAATTTGTCCGTTTTCCTGGATCTCCCTTCAACACTTTTTATTTAATTTGGTTCTGAGTTAAGTGTCGGTTCTGAGAATGCTGTCAAGTTTTTTATTTATTTCTTTTTTGGTTCCATTTTTTTATTTTTTGGATTTGGAAGTTGGAAATTGGATATTTTGTTTTGATTTTATTGGCGAAGTTAGCAATATTCAACAAATCTGGCATTTCAATACTTCCATTCTCTATGATGGTTTACAGGACTAAATGGCAACCATCATTGTATTTTGCCATTAAGTTTGTACACAACATTCCTGGAACATTTTCCAGTGACTTTGACAGCTTTAGTTTTCAACAATAAATGCACTGTAAGATGTTTTGAGGAATGCTGGCATCACAAAGCTACCCCACAACAAAATGAACATAATCTAAGTATAAATATAATCAAAATGTTTCCCAGGGTCCTTGAAACGTTTTGTGTTAGCTAGGATTCTTCCTTATCTTTCACAGCAAAAGTCCTGTTCTTTCTGTTTCCACCTCTTTCTCCTGGTTGTGTTCCCCCTTGTAAAAAAGGCCAAAGGTCAACCGAAAAAAAAAAATATTTTGAGTGAATTGGAATTGATACACAGCAATGCAAATTAATTTTAAGAGAACTTTCTCAGTGTAACAGATCGCACAGGCCTGAGAAAAGACTGACTTAAATGCTGTATTTGCTTAAGTGTTGATTGCCAGAAAAGACACCGCAGCAATTAAAAAAAGTGCAATGAGTCAGAAGGAAAGTAATGGCGACGGAACAATAGTCGTCTTTGTAACGCGTCCCTCTGACGGCTCCTCGAGAAAAACAAGTGAATGGAGGGAGAGACTTCAGCATCATCATCATCTGCTGAAGATTAAAGAGCCGTTATAAGCACAAAGGCCTAGCCATATGATAGCCCTCAGGCAGCAGGACTACACTGCATGACATAATTATTCCCGGAGACTCCAATAGGCCTACACTGTATGACATAATTAATACTGGAGACTCCACATTGGGAATTTGCTCATTCTCATCAGCAGAGAAAAATGAAGGGCTTTCAACTGATTATTATAATTATTATAATAACTTAAACTTACAAAATGTATAAGATTACTATAAGTTTTTTTTTAAAAATATAAATTGTACAATGCGTACTTTCACTTAAACAATCCGCCATTTCCCCCAAAAAAAAAAATTTTGGAAAAAAAAAAAAAAAAACATTCTTCAAGAGAAGGTTACAGGAGAGTTGTATATGGCTCCCTGTGGGAATGGCAGAGGAAGCTGTCGTTACACCGCAGGCCGAAGCCCGTTGAAGGAAAACGTCTGTCTGGGTCGAGAGGGAGAGGCGAAACATCCTTTTCTTAGCCTCGCAAAAGAGAAAGAGAAGATGAACAGATGGCCTCTTGGCATCCATTGCGAAGTTGGGTGGAAAAAAAAAAAACGGGCCCGCTCGTGTTTGTCTAAACTTTAATTCGAGCCGCCCGGTGAGAGATAAAGTTTGCGTTGGCCGGCCAAAACAATCTCCCTCGTATAGCACCTCAGCGGGCGTGACGATCAAAGGCTTTGTGGAATCAGCGGATAGACTGGCCAGCGTGGCGAAGCAGAGGTAACTGGGTAATGGAGGAATGCAGATACGTACACACAGGCTTTGGGATCTGCAGCCGGGACCTAACTCAGACCACAGCCATGAGAGAGAGAGAGAGAGAGAGAGAGAGAGAGAGAGAATCCCTGGCCTGGGCTAAAGCCAAGGACGGGGAACACGATCCCTCTGCTCACAGATCCAGAATGAAAAACAGACACCCCCCCCCCCTCCCTTCTCCTCCACCCACGCACCCCTAAACTGATTTTACTTGTTCCCTTTCATTGGTTTTTTTTTAAATTGTTTTTTTGAGGGAGACCTCTTCTAATTTGGCCCAAAGCTTCGCACACGCATGTGTACCCGAGCTCACCCCTAACAGCAGATCCTTACTGGGCTCTGTACCGGGCTTCCATTTCTTTAAGATTAACAAAACCCCCCCCCCCCCAAAAAAAGGTTTGAAATGCGACAGAACCACGCAATAAGCAGAAGTGAGTGAGAGAGAGAAAGAAAGAGAGAGGCAGTGAGAAAGAGAGCAAGAGAGAGAAAAAGAGAGAACAGTTTCCTGCGGCGTGTGTGAGTTTTGGAAACGGTCCACCGCGAGTGCGTGGGATGAAGTGATCAGTCATAAGTGCCCCTTCCTCCTCCTCCTCCTCCTCGTCCTCCTCGTCCTCCTCCAGCTTGGCGCTCCACCCCCGCTCTTCGCAGGACGAGTGGCGCGCTTGGCGTGTTAATCCCTCCGACACTCGCCGCACTTCCCCGTCCCGGCGTAGGGGTGGGGGCGGGGGGGGAGGGGGTGTAGGAGAGCAGGCCATCACTCCGCACCTCCGAAGCACCGCGACAGGAAGGAGGGACTCGCCGAAAGCGCGCCGCCGCCGCTCGACATTCCGCCCCTTATCGGGCCCGTCGCGGCCTACTTCACACGGAGGGGCCTCTCGGCCTCCTCCGACCGCCAGCTAGCGGCCTGCCAGCGCCGCGGCTGAACACTCCACACCAGAACCCAGTGCTGCCCCAGTAACTCACAACAGAGTTTATTTCAGTTCACATTTAGTCGATCGGAGTTGACTTAACACAGAACATTTTGGTGTGTGCATACATAACAATACAATATACAATATCCAGAAATATACGTAAATTAAATATCCTTTATATATCCACGTGGTAAATACAGTAAGACAGCACACTGGGTCTTTGGTCCCTGAGGGTGCTCATGCAAGACCATGGAATAGATTCTAGCCCTGAGTTAAACATGGAGTTCATCTTTTAACTCTCTCCAAGAGTTGAAACTAAACTCTTGTGGGAGTTCAAATATAACTTCCATACAAACCTTCCTCACACACTCATACCTACGGACAATTTAAAGTCTCCAGTTAGCCTATCCCCCATGTCTTTGGACCATGAGAAGCCAAGGGAATTGAGTTCAAATCTGACAACCTGACACATCAAAAACCTTCCAAAATCTTCACAGCTCACTAATCTGATGATTTGTGGGGATTGCTGGTGGCAAACGCCTCTCTTCAGAAGCTCCCACCTGAGGAGTTTGATCAATATCAATGAAAAATGGATGATCCTCGGGGTCCATGGTGGATTTGCGCCCGACCCTTTAACTGACGTACTGTCACACTGATCTGCACAAGAAATAATTTAATCCTACGGGTACTATTAAACAGAAGGTGCATGGATATTTCAATAATTATCAAACTCATAAAACATGAAGTTGAGGGGAATCCAACAGGTTGTCTATGTGATATGGTTTAATAGGCCAACACAAAATACTACCCTAGATCCTCCCAAATAAACTGTGTATTGGAACGATGCTTTCTTAAAGACAGCTCTCTCTCCAAATTCTCCCAGACACATGCCTTCTCACATACATATGTGCTTCTGAGCAGAGGCTTTTATCCATGTATATTTTTATTATTTATTGATGGCGATATACATTTTTCCGTATATGCAATTTCTGTGAATGTAGAGCCCACCCGAGCTATTATGTGAGCTATTATTTTTTTTCAATGGGACCACAACATTATTGCATCATCCAAGAATTGAACCTGCAACCCCAAAACACCAGTTCACATTTCCAGCATTTAAAAAAGAAATATAATTAGATTTTAGAGCTTTTTAAATGATTATTCATTCTTTTGTAATTACTGTAATGAAAAACGGTTGTGTTGTTTTGGGGTACCAGACAGGGAAAAGCATCTGTCCCATAGCTCTCGAACAAAGTCATTTAATTTCCCACGTTAACATGTCTCTCTAAATCACGTCAATATTGATGGAGCCTTGAACCCACTCTTAAAGGTTCCGCTCACCTCTAATCCACAAACTAAAAAAAGAATGGAAATTGAATCAAAGGACTCATGTATAATTCATAACTCGCTTCATGGTGGTAATAAGGCCAGCAGTGTGCACTTGAAGAGAGGCTAAAAAGATCTTCAACCACAAATGACATTGATTTTTGTCCCCCTGCCATCAAAACCGCTCCCCAGCTATGATATCAAGCTGCCAATGAGAAGCCCAGAACCGCTCGGATCAAAAGGTCCCGGACCAGATTATCTCCCATGAGCAATCAGTCTTATCCTCCCTGTGTGCGATTTAGAGGTCTACAGGGGATGGGCATGCAGGCAGTCCTCCGCAAATCCTTCTGCCGAAAGGTCAAGGTTTGCATGTTTAAGTAAACGAGCACAAGGCCCTGTCTCTCAAGGCTGGGTCTTTCCAAGTTTTCTTCCATTCACTCAGAAAATGGCTCCCCTCAAAAACACATACGCTCGACGCCCCAGTCAAACGTCCGTGAGAGAGCACCTGAGGTCATGTTTTCATTCTTGCGTTTCTCGACACCTGGGTTGTGTTTCAAAAGATCCATTTGGAAGCCCCCATTTTTTGGGGGGGCCTGAACTCTGTGTACTAAATTTGATAAAATTTAATCAAATTTAAAATGTTGTGAGAAACTGGATGAAAGAGAAAGTTGGCCGCTCCCCAGCTGAGAGAATCACAGAGCTGGAATCGCGTCAGAAGCCAAACTCAGTTAAAAAAGAGAACTGTATGGTTTGGATTCCAGAGACAACGACATTGTTGAAGACTACACAGCCAAACAGCTCACTCTCTCACTGGTCATGAAAGACGTCTCAAACCACTGGTGAACCCGTTGGGGGTTCACAGGGTTCACATGAACGCCCCTCAAACTGAGGTCAAGATTCAAAAGGGGCACCTATAATAGAAATAAGCCAATCCACCTTTATGTGATGAATGAGGGCTCGTATTCATGAAGGGTCCCAGAATAACAGGACTGATCTACGGTCAGGTTTCCACTTTATATCCTAAACTAGTCCACAATGAGCGAAAAAGGAGCAAAACTGATCCTACACAGTAAGTCACATGAGTCCAATAGAGATGTACTCTGTATGAGTATTGCCTAGATCAGAACTCCTACTCAGAGACTTGATCAGTATTGGTCCTTTATCAGTTCTGTTTATTACAGACTAACAAAATGGCACCCTATGTTGAATAAGGGAAAATGATTGGCAGTTTGGGGTGCAATAATAGAAAATATTATTACAATCATTAAAAATAATTGAAGGTTTGGTTAAGGTCTCATTATAAGCTTTTAGACTCTACACTATGTTGCAAGGTTAACGGGCTCAGACGTCACCACAGATTAAGAAGTATTATGGAAATTAATATTTCAAAGAGATTACTGAGAAAAGCACTGCGATAATAATGTGTAATAGTTTTACGTTTGCATGAGGATTTGCGCTTGTTTAACGGGCTTAATTGGCTGTTGACCTAAAGCTCATCTTTCATGTTTGGCTTCTGAAAAGCCACAGAGCCCTCCTCCTCAATAAAGACCTATCCTGAGTCTGATACAGGAAGTGCATCATTTGGATTACGCCCAATCCACTCTCTTCCAATGGTTTTTACTTAATTCTCACGCTCGCTGACTCTGAACTTTACGTATGTCTGCAGCTCCTGAGAAGAAGGGGGAATGGGGTGTGGGGCTGTGAACAGTCGGGTATTAGCCAGGACAGCCCCCATTTCAGATAAAAATGGGACTCCCTTTGTCCAATTTGTAAAAAGTCTCCCAAATCCAAGTTCCTCCACAAATGTCATCAATTAACTAAATAACCAGAACTAATTAAGTGGTCATAGTATAATACCCCCCATCACAGATTTATCAGAACTCCCCCCCCCCCCCCTCTCAGATTTCTCTGTGTTGTGTGTTGTGTTTGGGAAAGAGAACGTTAGCAGCTTTAAAGAGCCAAATGCAGACACAACACAGGGACAGAGAGGGGGTGGGTGCATGGGGGAGAGTGCCATTCCATGCTTCAGTTAGCTTGGCTGAGAGCATGTCACCCTCTCCGTGGGTCCAGCATGCCCGGATGACATCACCCAAGCAATCAGGAGTGGCAGGGGCAACCTGAGGTGGGCTAATGTTTTTGGTGGGGGGGTAAACTGTTCCATCTGGGAGGACAAATTTAATGTTATGCCACAAAATGAAATCACCCCCAAAAAAGCGCCATCATCTGAAGTCTCTTCAGTCCTCTGGGGGGAAGGGGTTGGGGGGTGGGGAATCATTTGAAGAACTGGGGATACCATTCTAAGAGTATTTTCTTACAAAATACAAAATTACCCCCAAATAAATGGAGCAACCTAAAACTAAAAACAGTCAAAATGTGGTGGTATAGACAGAGGTATACTGAGACAACACAGAGGTATAAATAGCATATATAAATACAGTGCCGAGCAGCCTGTTTTGTATCCAAAATCCCCCCAGTTAAACTCCCTATGGCAAACGTACTACTGCCTGGATGGATCAGATGAGACAGATCAGACTTTTGCATATCTTTATTTAGACATTGCAATAGTTTTTGTATTACAGACAGAAAGAAAGAATGAACAAGAGAGAGAGAGAGAGCTGAAATGACAGAAATGAAGCTATGCCTTGTTTCACCTTGATGTGAAAATTTCTTAAAATTACTCCCTTGAACATGAGTGACAAAACACATTGAAACGATGCCCTCTTTGACTATTATATTCTGACCTCAGAAAGTAAATTGCTTCAGTTTCTCTTGGCTAACGTATTATCATAAGCACAACAAAGTATAATTGTGCTTTCCCCTCTCTGAATAAGAAAAGAAACACACTGATACTATTATTACCTGACTGTCTCTTCAACACCAAACAGTGCTAACAATTGAAACCTTATAAGCATGGAATAGGCATGTACTGATGTAATTATAGGTAAACAGACACTGAAATTGTCAACAACAAGAAAGTTTATTTATTTATTTTTTTTGCTAATTTATTGGATAATTTTTATATGGAGGAACAATTTCCAATTTGTTCTCCTTCTGATGAGAGACTGAAAAAGAAAAGTATCTGTGAATAATGCCCAATTATAATTGGTATCAGCTCTAGGACTAGGACTTTATCTAACTTTATTCTAGTACACACTGTAAAAAATATAGCACAATAAAACTATTATATATGACTATAAAGCCATTATATACTACTATTCATGTGCTGATATAGAACAGCACAGTCTGTTTCCAACTACTTTGTTCAGTCATATCTTTTTTGTAAGCCAAGGAGAGAATTTCCGAGTCTTTAACTGCAACAGAACAGATTATAGGCTCGGTTACAGCAATTTAGAAAGAGTGACTCTTTGTGACATAAATGCGGGCCCGGTTCATCCTCCAGCCTGCGCTGGCACCCCCTAGGCGAGGGTGTTTCTGGGCTGAACTGTGTGTGGAAAGTGCGGCCCGGGCACCAGACTGTTAGACTGCCAGGGCTGTTTCCGGGCCTTTCCGTGGAGCGCAATGAAAAAAGGGGGCACGTGTGGCCTGTTTACCCATCTGTCCCTGGGGTTAATGAATGGGGTCTGTGGAGACTTGCTCAGTTCCCCCCAAGCTGAGCCTTTAAAAAAAAAAAGCCAGTGGGGATTTAACCAGCAGACCACAGGGCTTTGAGTTTCGTGCATGTGCGTGTGTGTGTGTGTGTGTGTGTGTGTGAGTGTGTATGTGTGCATGTATGTGCATGTGTGCGTGCATGCTTATGTGCATGTGTGCGTGCTTGTCAAAGGCCAGGTCAAACACTAAACACTTGCATTTATTTGCAAGTTAAGGACAAATGTTGATTAAATTCGGGTCTTCGTGTGGATTCTTTAAAATCGTTTGCTCAAAATCGTTACCCGTAAATTAATGGCATTGTGCCATGGTGGTTGATTCCCACCTATAATATTTTCAGTGCCTTTAATATGCATTCACTTCACAGAGATCTTAAATTCCTGCTCTTTAAATTGTTAACATTATGTGCTGTTGTCTTGGGCCCCGCGGGCATAAAATACGTGGGGATATCCAAGGAAAACAGGTGTTCGACACTGAGTCTTTATCTGTCCTGAAGGGTATGCTACGACATTGCATCGATGCTAATTGTATAAAATTATACAAGACTACATAATTAAATTCACTGCACAGCTTTGCATTAGCTTGCATAGATTACCACGCAGTAATTCTGTGTCTTTGAAGCCTTCTGCGTGTGGCTTGATCAAGGCATTTCTGCACGACACATGAAAACACCTCCTGTAGCGTTTAGCATCATTTTTATTTAGGCTTGCTGAACATCCATGAGACATTAAGAGTTGTGCTTGGATGACAAAATGGTTAAAGGTCATAACTGCAGTACATCTTTGAAAACGCCATCATGCCTGGCGTGAGCTAAAGAGCTAGCAGGGAAAAACCGGCCTGGATTTAATCATGATTTTCAACTCTTAGTGAAAAATAAATGGAGAAAAACTGTTCATTATGTTTTCTTAACAAACACAACTTTTGGCAGGTTAATTCTGGCGATCGCCGAGCGGGCCAGCGCTAGTTAATTTCGGTTAATTTGCGAGTCGAAGTCGAGAGTTGACGTTGCGTAAATACAGCGCACGTCGCCGCGAAAGCGGTGCGTGGCCACGGAAACCCAACCTGGAAGGATACGTGTCGATTCCCCGACCGCTCGGAATACTTGGCACCTGCCGCTCCCCCTAACTGGCACCGAGCACCACGGAGACGGGTCGGGGTAATGGCCTTGCGGTCGATGTGGGGATTTCTCGACCCATATGAGTCATGTTTCAAGTCAGGAAAGTGCGATTTATTGCCTTGATGTGAGGATGAAATACTCTGTATTTAAACAGTTGGCACTGTCTCTTCGGGCTTTTCCCTGTGCGCATAATTTTATGAGATCACCAGTTATTACAGTCATATATTAGAGAACCGGGGGCAGGGCAATGGCACCATAAATAACTGCATATACAAAAGCAAATCTAACCCAACCCAAACTAAGTAAAGGAGACAGTGGATAGTGCTGAATTCATGCTAATAACTGAAAGCCAGGACACATTCACAGTCTTGTTTTGCAATGTTGAATCAATAATGATATGCATATTTCTGAAGTAATAGAGTTTAATAATGAATAACAAAATAACATTTAAGGAACTAGTGATCCTTTTTGTTTTTATATAATTAAGCTACTGAAGCCCATTAATATTATTCCTAACAAAACTTAAATGTTACTCATCACTTGAGCCCACACAAAAACTGACCAAATATCAAGAGCTATGTGAGAGCATGTAAAATAAATATATATATATTTACACTGGCATTTGAAAGGTTTAATAATTAGAAAAAATTATTATTTCACCCAGATCTGGACTCTGTTCATTCTGTTTTCTTAACAAACACAGTTTTTGGCAGGCTGGACTCTGTACAACAGCAAGAGATAGCGAAAGAGAAATAATACTCTACTGAAACCCATTTAACATGACAGATCTTATGTTAAATGGCTTTCAGTGGAGTATTTGTGTTCTTTCAGATAGAATGAACTTCTGAAACAAAACTAAAAGGCAGTGCGATGAGCTCTCAGGTATTAAGCTTGAAATGAAATATGAAGATGACTCCACTTTGACAGATGGAGCAAACGGTAAACAGGATTGACGGTGTCATGAAAAATAAGTTCCCACCTTATACGTTTCTTAGCGAGAACAATCTCTACCAATTCCATCTAGTCTGCTGTCAATATTCTGCTTTATTATACACTGCATCAATGACAGTATCTCAACTGCATTTTTGAAATACTGGACGATATTCAGTTCATAGAAGAGTTTTGTTTTTGGATTATTTAATATAATAAATATAGCAGAAGTTAACTAAAATACATTTTTACAGAATGAGAGCAGAAGCATGGTAAGATGTTTGAGAATGCAATTGTTATTACATTGTTAATAAGCAGTTTTTTTATATAGACGCAAACCTAAATTTCGTTCACATGACTGTGTTTAAGCAAAGTTCCTTTATTTTCTAAAAGTGGTCTTTATCTTTAAAAAAAGGAAGAAAAGAAAAACCCCACTCTCCCCTCTTTTTAGAGAAATGCAGTACTTTTGCAGCAGGGATCTGATAAATGAGTGAGCTGCGTTCGCAGTTGGAACTTGTCGGGCCCAGATGATGACAGACTGATTGTGCTGGTCAGATGACAGCCACCAGAGGCATGAGAGAGGGCAGCACAGTCTCAGGCCTTTTTACGCGTCAGAAAAATGCCTCGCCGTTTCACAAAACTATTTAGCACATTTCAGGAGTTTTTTTTTTCCCCTTCGCGTACTTAATTCACCCCACAATCCTTTCGCTAAGAATATATTTTACGCCACTTTGAGACCGTTTGGCCAGGAAGGGTGAGAGGCGATTCAAAATATATAAATATTCTGCCTTCTAAAGAAAAGTACCAGAGCTTTTTTTTAAAAAAAAAATCTTATCAGGGAGATAAACTGAGAACCTTTGCAGTGATAAGCTGTGGAATTAAAGTGGGCGGAGAATGCAAGGTTTTGGGTGGCCAATCAGATGTAGACAGGGCGATTTGGCAGAAAGATGCCAATGAGCCAATGAAAGTATGTCTTTTCCGCTCATTTGTCAAGTTTTCCGTGTAATGAAGATGCCTATCTGGGAAAGGCACCCCCTCCCCCCAAATTCCCATAAAGAGAATATATCACACGCCACCAGGAGAAATTTGGTCATGACACAGCAGGAGCTTTATGGCTATATGGTGAAAAATTGTATTTGTAGTTTGCACAATGTAGTTGAGACGTGCATGAAATAATCAGTTATGTATTTGGTAAAATTGCACACAAAGGTGTGTTACTAGAGAGGCAGTGCTCTCCAGGATACATTGTGCCAAGTTGGATATTGACTTCATCAGTGACTCAAATATCTTCACATTTTTATGATGGCTCATTGCATATGGAAAAAAGCAACCTTCTTTTGCAGGTTTTCTGGCATGAAAACACCACAATGAAAATAATGGTGCGAATCAGAACAAAGAAAATCCCAATCCTTCGGTTCCATCTGTATCACACTTAAACAGTTAAATTTGTTAAATATTTTAGCGAGGCTTCAAACAGTATGTGGGTGGCCCATCCATATTTCATGGTCCAAAATTCTTTTGAAACAATGGATGGGAAAGGAATGAAAATTTATGACTGAAGTCAGATCACCCAAAACGTTTTATTTCATGATTAATGTGCTTTTATTATTATTATTTATCTTGTCAGATCCTTCAAAGTGAAAAGGATAAAGTTCAAACGTCAGAACGATGAAGGCAACGCCAAGGTTAGCCTGGTTAATAATGGGACAGAAGAGAAATGTGTCCGTGTGACCCAAAGATCATCACTAGGGTATTCCTAACCCCCACCACACACACGCACACACACACACACACCGAGTGTTGCTATTGTAGCAGTCTGCTGGACTGTAACAAACTACTTGTTTGGAGATCAGCAGATAACACCTATGAGAGCAGAATATAATGGAATATAACATGTTTTATTGATCCCAGGAGGCAGGTCCATCTTACCACCAGCGGCAGGCATTAAAAATTATTCCAAAAAGTTCATCGAAGGCCAAATGTCAGGGAAGGCTATATCTCATATTGAAACATGGTGTGTATTTTTCCATAAAAAATGCTAACTCAAAAGAAACCTGAGCTTTTCTTCAAGCAACCATGCAGTAATAATGTTATGAATATAAATATGAATGAGTAATACACCCGTAAAATAATGCTTGATGAGCAGAACACACAATATCTGTTCCGAGATTTTATTACAGCTACTCTTAGTTATTGCATTTTAATCTTTCATTGCCATTTTATCAAGAGTGTACTTCTTGATCAGCTCATGAATGACAGCTGAAGACAGTTCTTGTGATCCTACATGAAACAATTCACTTGTATTCATCTAATGAGCTACTGTAACTGAGCCATCGAATCTGGTGGCAACATTATTCTCCACACGTGAGTTTGGCATATTTCAATTTATAAAATGATATAAAAACGGACGTACATGATTCCAATCAATAAAGGCTTCACATTCTTGAAAGTGTGAAATTTTCAAAATTCACACTTAAGGATCTTCTTTCCTACAGGGTCAGTACCTCTGAGGTTCTGCTACAGGTCCAAAAGAAAGTCCTGAATAAGTAGAAAACAAGATCTGTCTGTATTTTTAGTGGGGAAACAAGGGATGTCACCCTTGTTCAGTTCAACAAGAAATCAGATAAAGTTTATTTTTTTATGTTTTAACTTAGATGAAATTTTGCCATCTTTCAGAGACTTCAATGCAACCCCCCCCAAAAGTTCACATTCTACATCCACACAAAATTCTGCCAAGTGAAAGTTCACATCAAGTATTTGTCCTTAGTTACACTTAGTAATTTGCTTAATTAGTAAAGACAAGCTTTAAAGGAAACTTATCAAAGCCAGACATAAGTAATTTGTACTCCAGGTTTGAAACTTGTAGTCTTGGTAGAGAACTCAAGAGAGGAAACAGATTTTTGCCTTTCTGCTGAACCACTCAAGCAGACGGCAGCTTAGAAACTTAATGCCTTGTTACTCTCCTGGTATGCTCCCATAGTCCTGCACATAATAAGAGACTCATGATTTCCAAAACAATTTGAAGTCCAGAGGTTAGTTCCGAAAATATGAGACTGGTACCTAAATGCCAGAGGAAAATAAAAAAAAGCAAACACAGAAAAATTTTAATGGAAGAAAGAAAAGAACATTGAATGCGAAGCTTAACAGGATTTAAAATAACCCTGCTACAGTTCAACATTCAGAAACTTTTAAAAATAAATTTCAAACAGAAACAAGGCAATGTGACTCACTGGTCAAACTTCAACATTGTTTTATGTTACGAAAGAATGATGACTTGCCAGGATTATGGCCTTCAATCTTTGGGAAGCTAAGCAGTGTGTAGAATTCTTAGGGCCTGATTTTCTAAGACCTTTAGCATGTGAAAAACCTTTTTAGCCCATGCAAAACCAATAACATGACCAACGACTGGTCATTAGATTTGTTTTGCACCAATCATCCAATTATTCAACCATCCATCTAGGGTCAGGGGGTGGTGGAGCCTATGTCAGCATGCATTGGGCGAGAGACAGGAATACACCCCAGACAGGTTGCCGATCCATTGCAGGATCTGGGAGTACCAAGAGGAAACCCACGTGGACATGCGGAGAACATGCAAACTCCACACTGAAATGCCCAGGCAGGGATTCCAACCTGGGACCTCCTTGCTGTGAGGCAACAGTGATATGTCTACTGGCCTGAGCGGCCTCCTAGTAGTGGAGTGAACTTCCCACAGCATTGTTAACCTTCTAATACAGACCAAAGACCCACCTCTTCAGAGTCCACCTGGGCTCCAATAAAACCCAAACTTATTTCCGAGAACTTCCCCAAATTCAAACACTTCATTTAAGACCAAACGCATAAATGGTCTGCCACGTGGAATACATTTTGCAGGAGAGCAGAGCAGAGCTGAGCTCTTTCTGCTGCACTGTTACAGGCCCTAAGAGCACTATAATTATCCTTGCCTGTAATACTGCTGCTCTGATTAACCTACTTCGAGTGCACTCATAGACTTCATTTTGTTAAATCTCTCTCTCTGGATGAGCGGATCTGCTAAATGGATGCAACATAATGGTTCACAACCTAAAATAACTTATGATGAACGCTCAAAATCCAGAAATCTTTACATCCTAAAAACATAGATTAACATATAATGTTACAGTTGGTGATTTACTGCAGTTATTGAAACCCGTGGTGAGTTCCTGTTGCCGGGGGTGGTTGTGGTTTTCACTGCGCATCAGTTATCGGATGTACTTCCCACCACACACTTAGGGAGGCTCAGGCCCACTGGTGATAGAGGACGAGGATGAGGACCCTTCAAAACCTTTTGTGAGGTCACTGATTCCCTGTGGGCTGGCAATTTCTCTGCCTGCACAGAAATCATTGCTAATAATCCTGTGCAACGTGAACATAAGGTCATTCTTCAGGCAGGCTCAGAGATTGCCCTACACTCAAAAAAATTCAAAAAAATTAAATTTATTTACTAAAATTATGGAGAGAATAATGAACAGTACTTCCGAGCACTTCATCAGTTGAAATCACATATAATTAATAATATTGTGTACATTATTTTATAAATAAATTCATCAATTAATTTTTCTGAGTGCAGGATTATCCAGTTTAGCAATCTGCATCAAAATGTACCTTAAAAAACCCTGTGCATTCATTTTTCAAGTGTTAATTGAGCCATAAGAGGAAGTTGTATGTGTAGTTTTTCAAAATTTCTAAACATGAAAAAAAAAAACTTTTCTTTTTGATGTTAAGTATCTCCTTGGTAAACCAGAGAACTGGAGCCCTGACAGGGCATGCCTGTTTCTGCATAGATATTTACTTCAAGTTCACCCCTGATTGGTTGCCCGCTAAATGAATGCTCTGTTGATTGGTTAAATTGTGAATGCAAGCAACAAAAGCCCCATAATAGACTTTGCATCACATCATTGTTTCCTTTGCTCATTTATATATATAATTAAAATGTGTTGTGTGTGTGTGTGCATGTGTGTGATATGAGAAAAGGGAGGCTGGTGAGATGTGAATCTAAGTAAACATATAAACATATATTCTGTTGGTGAGGAAAGAGAGAACGCAGATGGCAACAGGAACATAATAGTTTTGGCTTCGTTCATCTGTGAATATTTTGTTATTTTCATGTGCTATAGCTGTTAGAAGCACACAGTATTTCCCCAAAGGGTATCCGCACATTAAAACAGATTCACAGAAAGCCCCCAAGAAGAAGGCGATGACCTCTAACGAACTACCGAAGAGAGAACCGAAAGAGTAAAGTGATAATAATTACTAATTCGAGATGACACACACTGATTGACTTCCCATCTTTGACACTGTAGGCAGGTTGACTTCCTGTGCGCATGAAGTGGATGTGTGGGTGCATCTCTGACATTAACACCAGAGCCTAGAAAGCCTTTCAAACCAATAATGGCTGTAATAATACTGAAGGATTCCCACACAGTTAAATGCATCTCCACTCCTAGGTAAGCAATACAGCAATGGCATAGGACTTGTGGTTAATTAGTTTATTGACTGTGCAGCTTTATGAGTCACTGAAAGGTACACTGGCCGGATATAAGCAGTCAGCATTTTGTTCTCAAACTCAGGAGATGCTCCTATTCAGAGATTGCATTTCTTTATATGCAATATATTTATACAGCTGGAAATGTATTGAAGCAATTCAGGTGAAATGCCTTGCTCAACAATACAACAGCTGTGCCCCAACTGGGAATAAAACCCGCAACCTCTTGAATTACAAATGTCTCATAAACATTATGCTGCATTGCAACCCGATTAGCTGTGCTCTTGATTGATGCTGTCACCTGTAACATAAATCCTTCCACAATCAGTCATCACACCACATTACAGTTTACAATACATGTCAAAACACTCACAATATTTGCAGTGAAGTTTACAAAACTGATTTTAAACGATCATTGAATATGCCACGACAGTATTATGTAGGTTTCAGCACATAAAGATCAAGTTACTAAGAGTCTACAGGTGTGCTAGAAGGGCTGCTTACTGGGTCTGAACGACATTAGGAAAAAACAAACATGCTATGATTTTAAAGTCTTGAATATTAATTGTGTTTCTTCTGCTTTGCCACTCATTCAAAATAAATAAATAAAATAAATTGGCCTACTAATCCCACAATTCAATGTGCTGACCCAGCAGAACGGATCACAGAGGAAAGCCCACCGGGGGCCCTTCAGTGAAGATATTAGCTTCTTCTTATCATTGGCGCGCAGCTTATTCATAATTATTATGCGCTGTAGTCGTTTATGTCGCCGCTGTGTTCTAGAACAAAATTAAGCGCCAGACTCAAGTTCCTGCGTAGGCTGAGATTCAGCAACCGGCATTCTTTCCACGTTAAAACCAGACCGGATCATTTCCCCGGAAGGCAGAGTGCGGTGTTTGTGTGTCTGATGTAATCGACCTAGGACCGTGTCGTACGCTCCTGACTACGGCCGGGGCATGGAACAAATCAACCTCGACTGAGTCATTAATGCTTAATGATGTCCCTGTGCGTTCTCTTCGAGACACTTAATTACTTTAAGATGGACATAAATTCCACAGTTCATCAGATGTAATATTAATGGGAATCAAGTAGACCTACTCTAGATGCTACCTACCTCTCTCGACTAGAATAAAGGTTTTGTTGTTTTGGAAAAGGCTGATTTTTATTTTGAAAATTAGAAAAATAATAGGTCTACATGAACAAAATATCCAGTCTCTCCAGCTTTGTACTGTAGCAATTAAACATATTCAAAAGTATATATTTGTGATTATATCAGCATTTAGAAAAAAATGCATTAAGCTGATTATTCTTGTTAAAACCCATTGTGTCCCCTTGTTGGACGTCAGCATTCTTGCCGTCGTTAAAATTTGCTTACTTGCATAAAGTAATTAAAAGGAAAAAATCAATAGGGAGAATGGATTAGCGAAAGCGACGATCTATTATCTGCGATGAGCAAAAGCTAATCCACACATGAAAGTGCCTGGTGTCTCCGCTAACGTGCTGTGACAGCCGTATAATGGATTCCCCTGGGCGTCATCGCCCAAAACTCTCCAGCCAATGTCATCTATTGTCAAATCCCGCTCCGCTTGGATTCGCCGTGCGCGGCTAAAATTTCAGAGCCGTCTACTGGGGATTTTCGAGAGTGAAAAAGCCAGTATCTGGCTCTGGAAGAAAGCCATCTGTTTGCCTTGAAAGAGCAAAGAATCGCCTTGGCGACCAGCCAGTCCGCATGCACGGGGTCCTCGCTGTGGGCTTAACATGGCTGTCTCCTGCGTCAGGGCTGGTGCTCAAAAGTGTGTCAAAGAAGCAGAGGTCCGTTCTTTAAAATGCATACAATAAGAGCGGTTTTGACCTTACAGAAGATACAGCGGTTGCTTTTGAACCTTGAGGAAACATTCACAGCAAACAAAGTAGGATTTAACACGGTGGGATTTTTGAAGACTCTATCCCAGAAGGGTCCAATCATAATTGAGAAGTGCGATGTGTCAATATAGGCCTTTTGTTCTAGCCTAGCACTAAAAGACCTGATTCAACTAGTCACGTCTTCAAATCGAGATGTTGATTTACGTCTCAGAATCATGTGTTTTAATGCTGGAATGAGGGAGAAGCCTGCGCCCGTACCAGCCTTAGGGTTAGATATCAGACATGTTCTATAGCATGCATTTGCCAGTTTTGTTTACCCGTAATTAAATAAACAAAAACTTTCCTTTGTGCGCACTCTAATTCTTCATTTTCAGTCTCATTGAATAATATACTGTATGGTTGGTTTAAAATGAAAATGTGGTGTACTTTTGGAAGCAGTGTCCATCATTGCGTCTTTGACCATGTTCTCAAAAATTGAAAAGACATTTCTAAAGAAATTGTTCCTTCAGGGCAAACTAAACCATGAGCCATTATTTTAAAAACCACACCATCCAATAATATGCATGTAGGGATTTATTTTCTCTCTGGGCTGGGAAATCTTTATAAACTCTTTTTGTGTGTAAACACAATGAGGGACTATTTCTTGGGTCTTTCGTGCTTTAACTTGCTGTGTAAAAGTGGGTCAGATCCGACAAAAGAACTGTCCTTCTCCAAGCTAGAATTCTTAAAACTCAAAATAGGTTTGCGCACCCTACTTTACATAAAATGACCCAATTTGTACTTGCAGTGAAATAGCACCACGGCTACAACTTCCCTCTGCCTCCAAGGATTCAGTAACAGTTCTCTGTTTGACCAAAACATTAACTCTGCCATACTGTACATTTCATTACACCCCAGGCTATAATTATGTAAGCTACTTCCTTCATTACAAAAACTTTACTTGTTGTTTGGCGCGTACTTATGATGGGCGTCACATTTTCTAAACTCCGAAAACAGAAGAGTTTTTTGTGAAGAAATGACTGGGGCCTGCAAAACCTGGCCTTTACACAAGATACACTCTGCATGTAGGGCCCCACCTCTGACGACAGGACCCCACCTTCTGCAAAATGGCCTCATCTCCCGTGAAAGGGCCCCACCTCCTACAAAATGGCCCCACCTCCCATGAAAGGGCACACCTCCTGCGAAAAGGGCCCCATCTTGGCGTACAACCACTGTTTGAAATATGTCCCCCCCCCGTCAAAGAAAAGAGGAGGGGGGAGGTCTACTGTAAATACGTTTTTTCTTAGGGGCTCCAAAAGCTCAGGGGCAGCTCTGGGGATGCCTAAAAGCTCACAAGTCTCACAACTGCAGCTAGTTCCTGTTTTCTCTAATCACTCAAAGGCACAAACTAGGAATGCGAATACATTGCAAAAAAAAAAAAAAAAAAGGCCTCAGCATGCATTGTGTCCACAATATCAATCTACAAAGAAGATGCGCTTCTCCCCTGCTAAGGCAAGGCCTGCTAAGCACATGCAAACAGACTGAATTACATCTTTTAGATTGTTTTTTTTCCCCTCAGTTCTGTTCATCAGCCTGCAATAACAGTGTGAAGAGAAGCCCAGCCGAGATTCAAACCAATTTAATATACATGGAAATAATGTTCTGTATGATTATGGTGAGGGGCTAGATGGAGTTTGTAATTCATAAGACTTTTGCTAACCAGAGACATGCCTCCATGCCTGCAGGTTACCAGAGGCTGAACAGCAGGAATCATCTATTGATTAAAAAATATCCCCCAACTGTGATTGGCAGCCTTCCTGTGCACTATTAAAGGTCAAGCAAGTAAGAACTGTCCAAAATGTAACTGGAGGGTAAACCAAGAGCAGCATTTCATATTAACACTGTCATGGTATCGGCAGGCGCGAGGGCCAAAGAGCAAATCTGCATGATTGGCTTGTCTCTCTCGCAGTCCGTGAGCTCGCCTTTCACCTCATATTTGCATATTTGCGTTTGCAGCGCACGCTCTGAGACTTTTTTGGGATACGAGCCGATTGTGCGTTTTTTATTCCTCGGTCCTCTTTCCCACCGCTACATCAACAATGCTAATGTTTCTAGAGCGGAGGAGAAAATGAAAGCACAATAGACCCTTTCTGAGGTGCCTGCTGCCAGCCGGGCTCTTCCCTGTGTGATAAAGTCAGCGATTTCACAGGGATGCCAAAAGGCCACGAGTCAGGGCTCGAGCTACACGGCTAACCAGACAGAGCTTTGATCACGACGGTTCGAGTCTTCCGGTTGCGGTTTTACACGTAGAAAAGCCGGCAGCCAGGTTTGAACCCAGCCAAGCGCTGCAGGGGGGTAGTAAAGGCAAGCTTACATCACCTGGATGCATCATCTTGTGTCACGGAAATTAAAATTACAGGTTACGGCAGGAGAGAGAAAAAAAAGCAACAAAAGGACGGACGGAATCAATGCTCCGTCCGCAGCGGTCGTGCGTGGAAACAAACGTCTGATTGGTCGGACAGCGATGGCACAGCTGTTGCGGACGGCTGGAGACTTGGCCTCTGAATAGAGGCGAGCTGGAATCTGAAATTTAAAAAAAATAAATGAAAACAATGCCGTTCTTTGTCTACCGGAGATGAAGAACTTGGCCTTGCGATTTGAAACAAGAGCGAGAATCCTTTGAAGCACGGAACAAATCAATCCACTTCTGTGAGGTGCGAGGATAAAGCTCTCTGAACAATCTTCCGAGCATCTGTACAGTTTCATTGTCGTATCCAAGACTATTAAGAGATGTGTGGCTCTAAAGACAGATATTGTTTTCATGATTTATAAAATTCATCTTCATGCCAGCTGCTTTACATCAGAAAAACGTGTATAAAAATTGCCGCTTGAGTCTTTAGTCCCATCTTTACTGAACAACTTTGAGTGCAGATTTTCTCCGTGGGGAACGGTCCTTTTGATCTGTGCATCTGTTGCATCATTTAAACGCATGGAGATGTAAGTTCCAAATGAACTTCAACAAAAATGCTGCTGCATTCACCATTATGTCAAGAAACCACATTTGCTATCACAGATTACATTGCATGTGATAGGCTATTAATTGTGAATTGATGGCATTCTTTTGTGTCAAAGGTTAACTTCAATTGCTTCATTAGGCATAAAAACTCAATCGAATCAATTTATGTTTCAGTGCATAATTCAGCATCTGTTGCATTTGCTGTTCCCACACAATCGTGGGTTCAGCAGAATGCCAGTCAATCCGTTCTCTGCCCTGCTATAGAGATAGACAGCTCAGCCAATCAGAAAGCAGAAAGCTCTGCTCAGAAGCCATCACTGTAACTCAAGGCCGGTGAGATTAACCAATGGCAATCGAAGAGTTATGATCCCTCTCCCGCAGCGTGAGAACAAGCAGTACATCCTTCTCCCTACCCAGATACTGCATACTATGGTAAGATGACCTTCTTCTCAAGACCTGCAAATTGTCAGAGCGGCACACAACACAGACCTGTGTGTTTTGGCTTGAAGCAGGCGGCTTAGAAACACTTAGATACGCCACTTGTTCCAAAACGGCAAAGCTGCGTTTATTGGCAGCGTAACGTTTCGCAGCTTCCTCGCGACTATTTACGGAACAAACCGCTTCTCTTCTTCCCTTCTCCTGTTTGTTTTTGTTTGAACGATTTTTTGTACGTTATTCGGCCTCCACTCTTTCTGACCTCTCCGCCTCTCCGTTCTCCTCCGCTACTCTTCTTGTGTACGGTCATGCTTCGACACAGACCCCCGTCCTGACCGCACTGCGCTGGCTGACTCGAACAAGAGGTTATCTGTGCATTCTCCGATTCCCGTCTCGGTTCTGAATGAATAATTCTCTTTCAACCTCAACTGGAGGCTGTGGCCGAACGTCTCTTCGGCAAACAGTGGCCTGGATTCAATCAACGTTCCTCCTCAACTTTGCACTCAGGATTAAAATGCAAGTGTTTGTTATTTTTTCTTGGCAAACATAGACCTAGTTTCAATAACCATGTTTCCCTAACTTTGCAGTTCAATAAACGCAAGATTTCGTTTTTTCTTCAAAAGTTTCTCAAGTTCATTGATCACAAAAATGAGCAAGTGTTCCTGAATGAATGTATAAAGTGTGAAAGGGAGACATAGCTTTTTCAGAAGCCAAAGTCTGAAGGTCTGAATGGATGTCGTGAGTGGTGTGGTTGTCACAGGTAGCCTACTGTTTCAGCATTTCTGAAAGCAAAACGGATCCTAAGATATTGACAGAGTACAATGATCTTTCAACCTGCACTCATGCTCAAAGTGGCTTTATGAATACAGCCGTGATCTAGGATCATCATTTCCGGTCAAAATCCTAACCCTATCCATTACGAGCTAAAAGGCAAAACTGATCCTAGATCAGCGTTTATACCCCTGAGGCTCTTCATGAATATGGATCCTGATCTCCCCTTGCCTCCTAAGTTACAGTACGCCTGACCTCAAAGAGCATTCCTTTGAGTTCTGTGATCGCCTTCCAGGAGAACATCTGCAGCTATTTTAATTTGGGCTTTTGTGCCCAGTTCCAGGTGAAAATGCCTTTCTGGGGCAAAAGCCTACATAAACATTCACCGGCGTGACAGTTTGCATGGTGAGAAAGGCAGGTTTCAGCGAACAAGTAACCAGAGCTGTTATTTTCAGCACATTCATACTCTTTAATAAAGAGCCACAGCCCGTGAGTTGCCTATTTATATCCTCTGTACCTGATATGAATCAGGTGCGGAAAAGAATTACAGCTCAGGCAATAATGACTATCTCAGTCATCTGCAGAAGGGCGACACACACACATCAAACATTTGGCCTACATTCTTTTAATATCTGCGTGCGTGCCAACACGAAATTAAATATTTCACACGGCTAAAAACATCCCACCCCGTCTTTAACTCACAATGGCATTTTATTTATGACAAGCACCTTGTTTTGACATTAGAACAAAAAAAGAAAAGAAAAAAGCATCGAAGATAATTTCCCGGACAGATAGCAGGGCCCTTTGTCGGAAGTGAAGAACGAGATAATTTGGTTAGTTTAAGGGGCTATTTGAAAGTCAAAGGCCCATCTCCGTCGAGTGAAGAATCCCCAGAGTTCATTGTGCGTATGCGCTGAGCGTGGAATCGCAGAGCATCGCCGATAACGCGTTTGACAATAGACCTAGATGAGAGCGGGACAAGGGTGCAGGTGAATTGGAATCATCAGCCCCGTTGCTATGGCTACACCCGACCGCTATCTCTGAACTCGTGGAGTGTGGGAATGGGTGCCTCTTGAAATGTGTGGGCCCGGTCTTTTCTGTCAGTCACTAAAGTTAATGACACCTCTGCCTTAAATTTTATGAGGGTTATCGGTCTGGAGAATTACCATAATAACTGTTTATAGATTATTTTAAAATATGTTCTCTTCAGGTAGAACGAATTTCAGTGTATAATAATAATAATAATAATAATAATAATAATAATAATAATAATAATAATAATATTTATTTATTCACTTGGGTTTAAATGAATTGGTCCATAATTAAGTTATTACCACTAAAGTTAGACAGTCAAATTTGTGCAAAGTCATACAAATAACGACAACCAAAGCCAAAGGCTGTGAAATGAACATCACAGAGCATAACTTTAAACAGATATGAGGCACTTTGCTCTGAGCCAAAATGCAGCTTAAGCGTAATGCACTCTAAACAGCAGTCTGCTTGCTTCCGTTTTAATTAGATTACAGACAGCTCATCTCCTGCCCCCCTGGTGGTTAGATGGCAGACACCCCCATGTCAATGTTTGTTCACTGCTAATGAACCAAATCATCAAATCATTCCATTCAGGTGCTTGAGCTAAATACCCACAGTGACAAAGATCTTTGTGACAGACTTACGTTCACAAAAATGCAGTTCTATGTTGCCTCTATGTGGCGTTAGAGGGGCAGAGGCTAAGGAACGTGAGGTTCGATTTACTAAAGGTTTTCGCATAAAAATGGTTTTGACCAATGGAATATGTAAAAAATATCATGTTATCACATTAGCATGTGCTATTTTAAAAAGTGACTTTTAATATGACTTTTTCACAAGCCGTGGTTTAAAATAAAAATCCCCATAAGTGGGTCTGTCCTTACATGTGTTCTTATCCTTCCCCTGACACCATTACGAAGAGCATCAGTCAATTTTTTTGGACACAACTTCTAAATGCAGGAAAGCTTCAGGAAGAAGTCTTGCTGAGGATGACGAGTGTTGGACGGCCTCCATTTTGAAGAACACATTTATAATATTTGGTGCCAAAGGCAAACAGATGGCATGTTTCTCAACCTTCTCCTCGCTATTTTATTTTTATTTTATTTATTTTTTGACAGGTTCGTGAACATGTGATGTGACGGCTAAGCGGGGGCCTGTTTCTTTCAGGCTTTTGTTGGGCGCATCACTTTTTTTTTTTGCATTCAGATTCGGGTTGAAGACAGCTCTGCATAAATACGAACTCTGTTCCGAGGGAGAAGGGAAGAATCATCTTTGTCAGCAGGATTCCGGAACCCCTGGAACAATGGGTGCCTCCCTCTCACCCTGCACACCAGGGAGATACATGTGGATGCTGCTCTCTCCGTTTGGGCATAGAAAGGGAACTGACAGCAAGAACACGGTTGAATAAAAACTCCATTACTCCAAGCTCCATTACTTTTTAATAATTTGTCATCCTTCAAACTTGATATTCAGTTCTTAAAACATGTATCAACAACTATTCTTTCACAAACAGTAGTTGATCATTAATATTAGTACTTTAAACTCTAATAGAGTACATTAGGTCCCTGTTGGACTCATAGAAACTCTGTTAGAGCCGATTTATCACTGAGAATTATTCTTTGTAGTGCATTGTTACCGAGCACATCTAAATGAAATGAATGAGCTTAGCTCTATTGAAAACCAAGGCCATCCATAGCAGTTGTAGCGGTAGTGTTCTGTGATTATGATGCTAATTTAAATGGTTGGGTTTATGATCTGGCTTAAGGGAAGCGTGCCCGCAGTAATGTCGGTCTGACTGCATTATTTATATAACTGCCAATATATATATTTTAATGTTCTGTTTATTTTGTGATAAATTTAAAGAGCTATTTGTGATATACACAGTGATGATTACACTTTGCATTGTGTGTTTACAGAGTGGCATTATTTTTATTTTGTAAATCTATTTTGTAAATTATTTTGTAAATTTAAATAGTCTCCAATCATATTTGAGGCTTTGGATGGTGGGGGTTTGTTTCAGAGTGCAGAGGGGAATTATTGAAGGGTTTCTGATGGGAGGGGCACTTTTGGGAGGTATGTCTGCATTAGAGACCTCTGCCCATCAATCACGCCGTGAAACTGAAACGGACAGCGTTGAGTCGGACAGGGGGGACTCTCTCCCCGCCCCGCTCAGGTCGTGTGATTGATGACGGTGCTCTCTGTCAGAGCGGGGGTTAAGGACTGGCGCTCGGGGAGAGAAATTATTTCCCCATGTCCTGAAGAAAGAAAATAAAAGAAAAAAAAGAAGAAGAGGAAAAAGGAAAAAAAAAAAAAAAACGAAGTCGCTTTCAGATGTGACGGATACAACTGGTTGTATTTTTTTCCTTTCTTTTTGTAATTTTGTAGTTTCCTGGTTATACGGGCATACCCCCTCACCCCCCACCCCCCTCCATATCAAAGGCAGCAGTAAGACCAAAAATAATCACAGTCCTTACCTTATTTCTGGCTTTTTCACTGAATATATAATTACAGGCTTTAAAAATAAATTGTGCCAAACTATTGTACAGAGCTCCATAGGATTCTTGTTGATGCTAAAACAAATGTATAATTATCTAGTTGTTTTTTCCCAAGCACCACTAACGTCAGACTTGTTTTCTGGTCCAAAATGAATCACTGCAAAACGCTTTTCGGGACCGTTTGTGTTGATTGTGCTGCTACGCTGGGTCTCTGGTACAGACCAAAGGAGGATTCTGGTCAGGGGCCCCACCAGGGATTCTGGGCCCCATGAAAAGAGCTCACATTGGGCCCCCTCCACCCCAGAAAAATCCTATGTTCTAATATTTTCTGTGGGTCCCTGTCAGTCGGGGCCCTTGGAATCATCCTAACCCCCCCCCCCCCCTTAAGGCACCCCTGCCTCTGGTCAGTGAGAGCTCTGCCTGTGATTGAACTGAACGCTGGGGAGGGGGGGCTGGGGGGGGCTGTGCCAGCAAGCATGCACCTGGGCATGAATCACTAGGTGCGTTTTCATCCTGTATAAAATAATTTCATGTCACAGAAATTGAGCGATGCTTTAGTTTTTGTTTCAAAGAAAATAAAAATCTATATGACGGTTCTGTTTGTTTCATGAAACCTTCTGATAAAGTAAGATGAACAAGGTTGTCATATTTTCCATTTGCAAAGCTGTGTACTCTATATACTGTTTGCTGTGTGTGCTCTCACTTGTTGGGCCAAGTATGTGTGTGTGTGTGTGCATGTGTGTGCGTGTGTGTACGTGCGTGCGTGTGTGCTCGTGCGTGCATGTGTGTATGCGTGCGTGTGTGCATGTGTGTGCGTGTGTGTATGCATGGGCGTGTGTGTAATCTTCTGCAGGGAACCAGTTGTTCATATCCTTCATAAGTCAGTGTTTGTCTGACTGAATGCACTGTGCAGAGTGACTACAGTCTACTTTACCATCTCAGCTGGTAATTGGCTCTTTCATCATCACTGAGAAAAAAGCTCTTTGATCGAGGGGGAAAGAGATACTTACACACCCCTCTGAGGTGGCTTTCCTGCGTATTTGAGTAGTGTTGACAGGAACTGCTTTTTGTCATGTTTCCTGAAACACTATTGCACTCTTCGTGAGCACTTAAAAGAAAGCCCAATGGCCATAAAACATCCCAAAGAATGCAAATACGCTTTCATCTGGATTCCTCGGCAATACAACAGCACTCAACACAATCCTGCAGTGGAGATTAAAAGTGTGTGTTGCCATCTTGAATCAGCATTAAAAATATAGCCAAACAAGCCTCTCCAGAACAGTGTATACACTCAGAACTACATTTGCTTTCCAAGGAACAGAAAAACAGAATATAACACTAGCAAAGTTTGCGTTTTCCTTTTTTTAACCTCAATAAAGCTGAATGTTTCGTAAGTTTTATTTGACATTTCAAATTTTTTTTTTGTTGTCATTATAAGATTGTCTACGGTCTGCGGCTACTCTAGGGAGAGCAAGACGACCGGTCTGCTTGTTAGCCGCCGCAGAGCTTGCGGAACAAAGTCAGTCAATGTGCCTCCGGGGTCTGATACAGCTGACCGGGAGGTGACGTAAAACAGCGTACCGTTAAAATAATATAAATAAAAAAAAGCTCCGATGCGGCGTACACCTTTAAGAAAGCAGCGTCATTAAAAATAACGAGCTTCCTTCGCTGAAACCCACCCTCGCTCCTCAGTTATATCACCCCTCCCTGTATGTAGGCCACGCATTCTGCTTCAGTGACACTGGGAAGCTGTCGATGCAAGTGTCCAAGCCCTGCACTACCTGCTCTTACTGCTCCGAGGGACCTCGACAAGCCATTATAGTCCCAGTTCGTTTTATTATCATATTCATTTTGGCCTAATTTAAGTTATATTGCGCGAGAGCATTTCCCTGCCAGCCAATCGCCTTGACTCCCACATACAGACAGTCTTCATATTAAGTTTTTTTTTAATTTTTAAATTTTTTTTTTATCTTTGCAATGTTAGATGCCAAAATGTGGAGTTTGAATCCTTTCATTTGTTAGCATTATCATGGGAGGGCAGTGTGACTAAAAGAAGTCCTGTTATGAATGTTTGATCCTGGAAGACCTTTTAGAGCTACATGACGGAAGAAGGGAGGGAGGGAGAGAGCGAGAACGAGAGAGAGAGAGAGAGAGAGAGAGAGGGGGAGAGAGAGAGAGAACATAACACTTGCTTTAATTTGTGACTCAGAGTTCAGGACAAATCACACAGGGATTAGACTGAATCTGGGCCAAAGTATGACTCCAACCCCACTGCTTCACACTAGCTGGGTTTCCATTCTAATCTTGTTCTCTGCAATTTAGCCAGTTCATTAGGGCAGTCATCTGACCTCACCAAGCTGTGAAAACGAGCTCCTATATTTAACCGAAAGTCAAAGGTACAGTAAGGACACAATCCAATTAAATTTAGGCCTTAAACATCCACACAAAGAAATAAAAATAGCTGTAAGCAGTAAGATTTCTGGTTCCTTTTAGCTTAATGTGTTCTTAGACAAATCATTTAGTGTCTTCCCAAACTGGTGATGTAGGAAGAATGACGTTCAATCTGACATTCTATCTCAAATAGCTTTACTTGATATTAGGGATGTTTGACACATATTTGAAAGTTAAATCATTTGAAAGTTCCTGTAGCTGTTGATAAACTTAAATGATGACACTATAGTTTCCAGTCTCTCATCATTACCTACACCAAACCTCCTGCTATTATCTTTTTTTTTATTTATTTTTTTATTCTTATCATTTTTGGCTAACACCATATCATGAACTTCTGGCAGGATTTCCGGGGAACTGATTTGAGTGAAGGACAGTCCACACATTATCACATGCAGCTGTTAATTTTTAGACAGATGTTTCTGTCCCATACTGTAATGCAACACCTATATGTCACCTCATACAGGCTCATACAGACACATCTGTGTGGTAGACAAGTATGTTACGGTGTTCCACTGCAAGTTTCTGTGTGAAACACTGGAGGACAAACTTCGCTGACTTGCAGACTGATTCATGCACAGATTACTTCTGGTCATCTATGGTCTAAATTAACCAAGACTTTGTAATGCTGTGACTAAGTGAACCTCAAAGCAGATTCAAATACCAAGAAATAAGTATCATACATCCTGGAACTGATGTTATAACCGCCATCACAGGGAGACTGCTGTTTCCAGATAACTGATTTTAATCTCCAAAAACATTCCCCAAAATCTTTTTTTACTCCCATATAGTTTTACTCTGAAACTATCCTCCATGATTATTTTTAAATCTCTACATTTGGGGGATTAACTACATGTCTGGCAACCTTGGCAGGCTCTTGGTCTGTAATTATCAGCTTGGGGGGTGATTATGACTGTACAACATTTTTTTTTGTTTGCTTGTGTGTTTGTAGAAGGCAAAATAAATAAATAAATAAATATTTGTGACCTTCAAGTCCAATGTGATGACAGCAAATAAAATAAATTATTATTGACATATGTCTGAGCTATTGCTGTTGGAAATATGTCAATCTCTTTTTTGTGCAGCATATGTTTATGTCATCCAGCCATCTTAACATTTCCTCTAAATGCCCGCCCCCCCCCACCCCCCCCACCCCCCACTCAGCTCCCCCCTCAGAGAGACACAGTCCAGCTCTTCTCTTCCCGCTGGGTTTACATTGGCCAAGCAAACATCGCCATACCCCCGTTTTCTTTTTTTCTTTCAAATGCAGAACTGCCTCTTCAGTCAGAACATGTACGTTTACATGCGTGATTTGGGGCTAACGTGACATGTGTAAGGACTCTGGGGCACATTCATGTGGAGAAGGACACTTTCTATGGGGCATACCTTGTGTATACAGAACTGTTAGTCATCAGCTGACATTTATTTTTCAAGAGACTCTACAGTAGTGCATAGGTCCCACGTGAACACACACCCAGGTCTTTCCTATAAAAAAAAAAAAAAACCTAAAAGACTGGAAATTTGATAAGCTTATGTGAACAGCTGCATCTGGGACTTCACTTCTAGACATGGTGACTTTATTTCAAAAAACAAAGAAAAAATCTCCCAGTTTTGAAATGGCCAATGATAAGAGTGCATCCTAATTTGAAGTAACCCTGGACCAAAAAGGGTATTTAAAGGGTATTTAGACGATGGAATGGAAATTAGGGAGCAGAATGTAACTGGGTTGAAGTTAAAGGGTTTTTAGAGGATGGAATTGAGGTTAGAGGGCAGAACGTAACTGGGTTGAAGTTAAAGGGTTTTTAGAGGATGGAATGGAGGTTAGAGGGCGGAATGTTACTGGGTTGAAGTTAGAGGGAGTGTGGGGGATGGAATGGAGATTAGAGGGTGGAACATAACTGAGTTGAAGTTAGAGGATTTCAAGAGGATGGAATGGAAGTTAGAGGGTAGAATGTTATTGGGTTGAAGCTAGAAGGTTTCTAGAGGATGGAACGGAGGTTAGTGGGTGAAATGTTCTTAGGTTGCAGTTAGATGGGTTTTAGAGAATGGATCAGAGATTAGAGGGTGGAATGTACTGTAACTGGGTTGAGCCTTGGGTAGGATTTTCTCAATAGGTTTTGAGATAAATAGACAAGTCCAGCTTCGCTTCATTATGGGCCCTGCAGTATAAATTAATAAAACAGAAAATGTAGGCTACGTGAGTGCCCTGGATCTGCAGGAGAGCCCCACAGAGGAACTGAGTTACAGCATGATATTTAATGTAAAGCCTTCAGTCTACAAGTATGAGAAATACAAAAATAGATATGTAGGTGACAAATTAAAGATTACATAAGTGCACTTTTATGTGTTTCTGTTTGACTTTTTTTTTTCCCCTCAGTTGATTACATTGCCCTCCTTAGCTTGTATAGGACTGAACAGAGTGGGCTTGGGCTAGCTCAAATGACAGCATCATCCTCAGGGCATGAATATCAACTATAATGACAAATTAGGCCTTTATTTTCTGTGTTCATTATATTCAATGCTGTTTAGCGTATATTTCTAATGAACTGATGTAGGAAAAAATATATTTGATTAATGCCATGGTGTCACAGTTAATTTATTTTTCAAAAAGGCTCCATACTAGCTACAAAATATATTTATTATGCGCAAAGCATGTGCAGTCTTAATCAATCATAACTGTGAGTTGTCATCATGGCACACCAAGAGATGCATACTAATCGATCACTAATGTTGAGCAATGAAGGGCCAAGATAATTGTACATTAATATTCAGATAACTATGCCACATAGTGTCAATTTTGTCTGGGTGTCGTTTGAAAAATACACAGCTCTGTACTTTTCCTGTGAGTTCTTCTCAATAGTAGCACATACTGGCTATGCAGAAATGCATGTCCTACACTGTGCTTATATGGTCATACCAGGTGCCACGTTGAGACACATGCATTTTACATAGTGACTATGGAGGTAAGCATGCTTCTTACACAATGACTGTAGGTCCCATAAAACATAGATTCCCACAATCGGAGAACCTGGTTGGTTGATTTCCGGGATCGATCTTTTAAAGGGAAAGTTTTGTGCTGGCAGTCTGTCAGTGACCGTGTTTCATTATAGTTTTCATGTCAGACATTTTCTGAGCATGGTCAGCTAAGCTGCATCCCCAGAAACTCTCAAATCTCACCACCAAATTTTATGCAATATATATTTCTGACCGGCACAGCCCCACCAAGTTTGAAGACAGTTGTGCAACTCATCCAATGAGCATTTAATGCTGCCAGCACAGGCTGGGAATTGGAGCTAGACGTCAGACACAAAGGTCTGATCTAATTTGTTTCCTGATGCATCGTCGCCACCTGGTGGTCACATTGGAATGGTGCCGTTCATTCACAATTAATTCTATAATGGAGCACTTTTGACTGGTTACTTTTAATACCGACGATTAAAGAAATACAGAAACGGAATGCATGCTGTTGTATATATAATAATGTCAAAAAATGTATCATCAATCAATGCAAATTGTTTGACTGAAAGTATTTTGATTGATTCTGCAATGTTTTAAACGTATGTAATTGTGTCTATATTGCCCAAATTTCTCAGAAGAAAATGGTTCAGAGTAGATCTCCACCCTTACCCTTAAATAAGAAACACTGTAGTCATTCATAACCATTTCATATTTCTTATTTCAATTTTGGCCAGTAGAGGGCAGTGTTTACCATAGTCCCTACATTATTGTAAATCCCCACAAGCTCTACACAAACTATTTAGAACTTCTACAACAAGCCAAATGCGCATACAATAAAATATGAAGAAAGTTATTAAAAATGACAAACATATGAACCGCGACAAGAGAAAAATCTCTTTCAGAATGCCATTTTCAGTTTTTTTGGATGGGTTCATTTAGGCTCCAATCTCTTATGCATCTCTTCCATAACCGTTTTGAAAATATGGGTTTCAATCTCGATTAAAGTCGTGTACATTTTAAAAATGACTAGTGATGGAACAGCACACAAACAGGCAGGCACACACACACACACACACACACACACACAGTTGTACTTTGTGGACTGGCACAAAAAAAAGAGTGGAATCTTGGAATGTACCCAGAATCTCAAAAATCCCAGAATCACATCCCACCATTATAAAAGCACCTGAGGGCCCGGGGGAAATGGCCGTAAACCAAGCCCCTCCTGCTTCCTCTCCGATCGCCCAAGCGCATCTCCGGGGAGCAACACGTACTGTAGCCTACACACGCAACGCGCGCGCTTCCCATACCACACACGAACGCTCAGCCCCGGTAAAAATAAATAAATAAATAAAATTGCGAGAAAAAGGTCCGCAGCACTTAGCGAAAAAGCAAAGCATCTGAGCAAATTCAAAGTTTTGACATCTCAATGAAATTGGCAGTTGACACTGGAGGGTAAGGTTTAAGGGCACGAATCACTCACATGTGCGCGCCAGATCTCCCTTCTCTCTTTAGTTCCCAACGGTACATGAAATCATGGCAAGCAAACTGAGAGCATTTATGAATAACCAACAGCCGTAACGTGCGATTACGATGTCACTGTTAACTTCAGCCAGCTCCGCTTTCGAGCCGCAAAAGCATTTGATTGGGTCCAGACGCTGGGAATACGCTTTAACCCGGAGGAATGCTGTGTCTGATTTTTGCCGATGATTTTAATTCTGGCAGAAATTCTCCCAACTACAGAAATTACAGTATATAACAACGTCCACATTCGACCGCATTTTGCATCCATGCGTCAATCTGACAAGTAAACACGATCTCAAATAGATTGATTACCCGGGCCTTCAGTTTAATATTATTTAAAATAAATAATTAAGATTGCAGCGCCTGAAATATTATTAATGCGTGGTATTTACTATAAGCAATACATATACATTCAACCGTAGCTGAAAAAAATAATAGAAATGTTTCTTTTTTTTCCCAAAATGCGTAAAATCAGCTCGCACAATCTTTTCTCATCAAACAAAGTAAATTAACTATGATTGCTGCTAACGTTACAAGACCGCACGGATTTCAATCTCCAGTCCTGGAAGACCGTCGTGTCTCTAGGTTGAACTCCAATCTCGGAGGCCTGGACTTTCTGCAGGTTTTTGTGGTTTCCTTTTGCACGTCAGCCAGTATGGACACAAACTGCGTGAGTTCCTTAGCTCATCAGTGATTTTAATTAATCAATTAAGAGCTGAAACACAGCAAAAAAAAATTTAAAAAACCAGCAGACACTACAGGCCTCCAGGACTAGAGTTTGGCACCCCTGAACTACACTGAACAAAGAAAATTCATATCTAGGACAAGAGGAAAAGCAAACACAAACATTGCTGCAAACTCCTATGGAACCAGGATGCAGTGGAAGAATGCTTTGAGGGCCCGGTGCCTGTTGATTGGTGTGCGCTTTCATGGTTAATATGAATCACTAGATGTTTTACACAAGGATTGATGCTTGCACGAGGCTATCTGTCCCATCGCCTGCCTGTGCGTCTCCTCTCTTCCTCTGAAGAGAAAGCTGCAGAGCTTGGAAGATTCAAAATGTTTTGCTTTGGTATGTTGAATACTATGCTCACTCTAAATGGCTTTGCAACATTTTGAAACGTTTCCCAGCTGTGCTACAATGGAGAAACGTTGCAATCCAGCTTCACAAGCTGAAACAGCTTTATGCAATGTAAGGTGGCAGATCTCTGTTACTAATGATTGATGATAGGGTGACCCTGTTGGCATTTCTTCAGAGAGACGGTATCATTTGCATATCATCTGAAGCACTTTGTAATTAGACCAACAGATCAAGTCAATACCTGTTAAAAAAAAAAAAACGACTGGCTTCATTAATGTTCACTGCGTCAAATCGAAAACACTTTTCCACAGAATTTACTTTCACAAAAAAGCTGTGGGTGCCACTTGAAATACATTTGAAATAATACACTCATCGAAATGTTTGCATATTCACACTCACTTCCTGTCCACTGCACCAGGAAACACAACTACTTCCTGCACAGAGATTCTAAACTTCCTGTATTAGGCTTTCAGATACTCTGTACTCCCAGAGGACATCTGGGGCCCCAAAGCTTGGCCCTGTGTCCCCATACCCAGTTATTTTGATTCTAGAAGGGGACATTATAGGGGTAGAGGAAAACCAGTCCAAATTTAAACATGATTATCTCAGACACTACTGTGCTGCTTCATACACATTTGGCCTGCAGGGTATAAAATAGTCATCGGTTTTCATGTAGTATTGCATGTGGCCTGTAGGGTGTAAAATAGTCATTGACAAAGTCAAATTACTGGTGATAAACATTTTTATTCTTAAATTCTTACAATCACTGTTAGTATAGTAGTCATATCTATAATGTCATTGTCATTAAAAATTTCCTCACAGTAACTGTGATCACAGCACCATAAATCAAACATTTTTTGTTCTTCTTATACAATCTACATACATAAGGATATGTGACTCATTAAAAAAAAATCTTTGGATAATACATCACAAGCACCTTGATACCCAGCCAGAGTGCCTGCATATTTACCACACAGGGTACACATTTCAAGTATGAATTAATAATACATACAAATATTTTATAAGTTACAAAAACTGTTAATGAAAAAGGAAAAGATAGCAGGTATTCAAAGTTAAATCTTCTACAAAATTAATGGCACATAGTGCATCAAGTATTCTTTTCATTTCTGATACAGACCTCATAGTAGAATTGCCTATCAAACAATGATGATAGCCAAAGTTAATCTAGCTGCTCACTGAATTTAATCAGGGATGTTTTAACTCCATAATTAAAAGTAGCTGCATCGTCAAACAAAAAATGTTCTAATCTGCAACAACAAAACACCTTTGGTTAAAGCTAAAAAAATAAAAAATAAAAAAACAAACATGTACTTTAAAGGAGGGCATTACATGCATTGCAAGGTATTGTGGGTAGTTTGCAATGCGTAATTACAAGACATGTAACGTCAAACCTCAAGTTAGTCTTGAGCTTCCGTAAAAGCAGAATCCAATTGTAATTATAGTAGTTTGCTTCTCATTAGAGGTAATTTCAGTAGTTAAAAGCACCATAGAAACCTACTCTGTCAGGTTAGTGATTCATGTCAATCCGCAAGACGTAACACTTTTTGAGCAATGTATAATAAAATAATGGCTTTCACAGCAGGCAGTTGTCAATATTGAATGTTTCTACATGAAAAACAAAATAAATAGGCAAACATAAATATTTTACACCGTACATATAAAATGCATCTCGTGTATATATATATGTTCGCGCGAGGTAGGGTTTTTACGCACCTGGACGAAAGTCATTTATCATAAGAAGTATTCTGGTGAAACGTGATAGGTCACACTTCCTCTAGTTTGTTTTAGTTGACTCATTTCGCAGGATAATCACCATCGTCAGTTCACATTCCATCATTGAACCGATGAAGCCAAAAGCCGAAATGCAATTCTCCCCCCCACACTCTGCAGGGTTAAAACAGGCTTTCTAAACAATGATTTTCCACAGTACAAAACCGTGAACTACAAAGTTATACAAAGGCTCCCATGAAATGATCAATAGTTTTGCTAGGCCATTAAATGCAGTCTACTAACAGTGGTCTACCCGATCATATCTTGTTGTCCAGTGAAGGGGTTCATCTTCAGTAGTTTATAACAGTAGTATCATTTGCTACAATAAAACTCTCAATAACAGTATTTGAAGAGCCTACAAAAGTCTCACCTTTGAGCAAGACTATTACAGTAAGCAGTCAGTGAAAATGTAAACTCACTGGACAACGATAAAACTTTCTGATCACCCAATATTTCCTCCGCACATGACATTTTAAAGTAATTTCACCCTGCATCCACTTTTATAGAGGTCTGAACTGGTTACTATCATTTGAAGATGTATATATGGGACAAAAGCACATTTCCTGAACCCAAACAGGGATGATTCTGCACGCATACACAGGGAAATGTTGACGTTAAATCAACTCTTACAGAGTGCATATGGTCCCAATTAGATTCATATGTACTCTGTTAGAGTTGAATCAACACTGGATATTTTACTGTGTACCCAGACCAAGCATGCCAAAGCAGGCAAGCGAATACAATACCCAGAACACCAGGAAGGTTCTGGAAAGACCAGAAGTGGTGTCAGAAGAGGTTCCCTCTATGCGTATGATCAAATGGTTGGCTTTGCTAAAACAGCATCTGAATCGCTGACACATTAAGAGAACAGATTCTGTGGACCACTGTGGGTAGGGGGAGGGGGGTAGGTCAAGAAACCAAGAATTGTATAGAGGACAGTTAATGTCCACTTTCATTTTCTCTCATGTATGACCACTGGATGTATGACCATTGCATAACTTACTTACCATTTAACATAGCATAAACCATCAATGTAAAAAAGTGGTCAAAACGTGATAGGATTGCTTCTGTCAGTTTAGTGGACGTAAATGTGCATGTGTCTCTACACCCTACATTCAGATTATTTTAATTGGAACCATGTTTGCTCTTCTAATCTAGTGCACAAACACATTTGGTAATCATTAAAGTTTAAAAGAAAACCAAAACTGACAAATAAATTTGGCCCGTCTCCATAAGGTCATTACACTGAAAGACAACCTGCGTGTTAATGGACAGCTGCCAGGAGGAATGGTGGGATTTTATGAGCGATGGGCGTGGCCGAGTCTTTGTGTGCAAAGCCGATTGGCTCCCCAGCAGATTTTTTTTTTTTTCTTTCCTTGCAGTCAGCGCTCACTGCACTTGGACCAGCAGGCCAGAATGGGACTGCGGGCTGCACTTTCCGCAAAAACCCCCGCAGCGCCCGTAGATCCTGGTGCCATCCTGCAGGGCGGAGGGCGAGAGAACGAGGGATGAAGACAAAGTGAACGAGTGGCTTTCCCTTCCCTTGTTTGCAAAATAAATCAGACTTGAAATGCAGTGGCTTCAACTGCAAACAAGCTCACAACTTATTTGTGTGGTTTCCACCAAGCACTTATTGAATGGCAAAACTATTCAGATACGCAGTGTACAAGCCCACAATGCAGAGCCGCATTTTCTCAAGAACTGCCAGTTGGACCATTAAAGAGTTCTCACAGACATTCTGTTCAGGAATAATTTCTGATTGGTTTCTTTTGAAATGCTGGATGTTGTCATTTTTTTTTTTTAACCCATGAGCCTTCATCCTTACCTTCTGATTGGTAGATTTAAAAAAGGGGTGAAGGTCATTGGGTATGTGGGGAGTGGCTTCCTTACCTCTGAGCGGTGCACTTTGACCGTGACGTAGTTGCCCTGGGAGACCCATTTCACCGATTCAGCCACTTTCAGCCCGGTTCCCGATAGGTTGATACTGAACTGGCCCTGTGGGGTTGAGCCTCGGGTTAAACCAGTACTGAAAAGGTCACACCTGAATCTTTCATCAAGATGCAACTGTACATACCTGGGTCCCAAAATCAAGAGAGTTTCCTTGAAGTGCTTTCTAGGTCCGGCCAAATTCAGCGACTCATGAATACTGTTCAGTTGGTTGTTTTGCAAAGCTTCAATATAGCAATATGGAAATGGATCCAAAATTCCTTAAAATGAACGCTGTTCCAGAATCACACCTTCGAACCCCAAACATTTTGAATAGAATATGGAAACTGATCCAGAATCAGTTTCTAAGGATATACTGTAGCTTATACTGTATATAACACTGGGATTAAGTTTTTCACGATTATTGGCAGTGTCTCTTAATAAAAACTGCAGTTTTTTCAAAAAATTTTCAAAGTACTTTGGTACTTTGTTATTTGTATTTTCCAGATCCTTTCCAACCCTTGATTTCCTTTTTACAAATTTGAGAACTTTCAAGCCTTTTCAAGCAGCGAGAGAACCAAAAGTGTCACTTGAGTAGACGATGAAGGTTTTATTAATTACGAGCGACCTTTTGAACACGTGTGAATGTGGGCAGTGTTCTGCAGTTCCTACCTGTGGACACTTGGCAGCGCTGTAGCAGTCCCCTGCTGTGGCAAAGGGCACGGCTCGCCCCAGAGGAGTCTGGGTGAACAGTAGATCTGTGGCTGTGGGAGGACAGAGAAGGCTTACTGCACCCTGTTGGTTGCATGCGCTAGGTGCAGATGTCCTAGCCTAGCCGCCAATGAAACAGTCCTCAGAGGCATGAATGAGCAGAGCAAGTGGACGTCCATGGTAATAGTGATATCTCCTTTCAATAAAAGTGAGACTCGTCGGTTGGTCTTTAGCTTGGTAAGCTAATTATATATTGAGCTTGGATAGATCCTACTGACTTTTAAGCAGAACTTAATGCATTCCTAGTGTTTCTAAATTACAGCATTGTTCAACATGTTATCTAGTATTAAAAATGTGCTTTGAATTTTCACGTATCAGTGTGTGTAGTTTATAACAGGATGAATACTTCAATATGGGCCTGGATTCAGTGTGACCGTAAAAAAAGGAATGGTCTGCAAAGGGTAAGCTGCATGCATGCACGCACGCACAGACACACACACACACACACACACGCACACGCACACTCACACGCACACGCATGCACACACACTTTCCTTCTGATGCACACGCTCCTCTTCTCTCCTTCACCTTTCACTCTGTGCCATTCTTTCAATCTCACTCTCAATCTCTCAGTCTGCCTCTCCTCCACACTCCTCCTCTCTCCCTCGCTCATAGCTCAAGTGAATTGGAACTCAGATATTTTCTTGGAACACCTCGGCCTCCAAGTCATCCAGCCATCTTGAAGCGATTATCGTTATTATTATTGTTATTATTATATTTTTTTTACGCTGGGGTAGCAGGCAGTCCTGAAGTAGAACATGCGGTCCCTGACCCACAAACGCGCACACAGTCAGACTCTCCTCTGTCCTGGGGGAAAGGGAGGGACGCCCCAAATCCCTGAACAGGCACGAGTGCGTTAACCTGAGCGCAGCACCCCCGGGAAAAGGAACGGGGCGGGGAGGGGAGGGGGGAGAGAGAGAGATCTGCCAAAAAAACTGAAGATCAGCTTTCCGAGTTTTCTTTTATAGAACACATACAGGGCCCCTACATGGACGTGCTCCCACACACGCACATACATGCACACACACACACACACACACACACTTACACACACAGTAACTGGTTTTTAGACACACTATCTATCAGAAGGCCGAGAGTGAGTTTGGGGGGTGGGTGTGGGTTTATTAGGGGGGGAGTGGACTTGACGGGGGGATGGGGGGGTGGTCTCATCAGTGTGTGGTCTGCTCACGGTTCAGCGCTGAGGGAGGCGGCAGTTCGATAGCTCCGTAACAAACGGGGTCACGCTAATGTTCGATAATTAACGAGGCCACGGTAATGACTCACTGATTATGCGCATGGCGCTGACGTCCAGGCGGACCCTGTGGAACAGCGTGTACCCCGCCGCGGGGTAGTCGTTTCGGCACGCGCAGTCCTGCTTCCGGCTCCCGTTGAACGGGCACTCGAACGGGTTCTGCAACCTGCGGGACGGGACGCAAGGCACGTCACAGGGGTCACCCGAAAATGAGTCACAGGGCTAACGCTGGTACAGTACCTTGGATGCACTAGCGACCAGTGGTCTTCATTCAATAAATAAAACGATTAATAAATAACCCACACACCTGTATCCATAAACCTCTGAAAAGTTGTCAGTGTGACCGCTACGTAAGGTCACGTACTCCTTAGGGAAACTGGTCTGCATTTCAGCACAGTATATCTGAAAGAAATAACAGCGCTGTGACAACTTAAAATCGTAAATTTTAAGAAAACAACGGATATTATCCACAATTTACTGGACATAGTAATTACAGATAAAGCCCCAGATGAATCTAAAGACATATTTTACTTTGAACTTCAAGAAGCCAGGGCATTTTGGCTTACAGATGAACATGAGTATATACACTTTTTTTTAAAAACATGTAAAACATTTATTTCTTTCCAAAAATGTATTCAGTTCTTTTTTCTTTTTATTTTTACAGCCTTGGTTCGGCTCCATCAGGAAATGATTTATTCTTCACAAAGCTTCCATTTGAGCTGATTCCCTGCCAGGGTTCACCCACCTGGAGGATTCGGGACTTGACCCGCAGATAATGTTCCCCGTCCACTCTCACCCCGTCCTTCTCCTGGACCTCCCGGCAGGAGGCGAAGAGCTCGCCTGCGATCACAGAGACGAGCGCGTCACGTCACCGCCGCAAACCGTAGAGCTCTGCGGCCGCGAGGACGACAACGCAACTACGACGTCTGTGCTGCAGATCGCCTTGTTCCAGGAAGGTACAAGGACATAGTACCTAATCATTAGTATTTCGATTCTGCTGTTCTTTGTTTGTGGTTCCAGAAAAAAAAAAAACTCAAAAGAACCACTGATCAGTTTTAATATTGGACTGGAGCAAACCCTCCCTAATCTGCACGCATCGTACGGATTTATGAACCGAGCCCTTTTGCCAAACAAAATTACAACAATCTGCACGCGATTCACGATCTGCAGAGAATTAAATGACGCGTCTAAACATTTGGACTCATCTGAAATATGCAAACCACAGACTGAAGGAGTCACGATTCAGGCCACAAGTCAAAGCCAGTTATCGAGCATAAATCTGAATATACCCATCACTGCTTTGAAAAAATATGAATTCTGACGGAATAATTATTCACTGAAGAAAATTTCAGAACAAACGTATTGGCCTTGCATAAGGGACAGATGTAGTCGACCTTATCCAACTTTGTGTTAAAATAATAGATTAGCTTGCTTTTTATGATTAAGACAAAGCCACTATTAGACTGCTGTACACAGTGTACAAACAAATAGAACTTTGAATAATTTCCAAACAAATGGCATTAATGAACTGCAGCATTGTACAATTAACTGAAGAACAGGCAAGAAAAAAAACAAATTTAATGTTCCTACCACACTAAGACGTCGAAGTTAAGACATCAGTGGCCCGAGTAAAGCAAAAGGTCCTTTTTATTTTTATAATATAAAAAAGTTAGTAGTTATAAGTTATAAATGTGGTGAACGGCCTTACAGTCCCTCTCCCGACAAGCGACCCTGGATTGCGGCCGGTCTATTGGACGGCAGCTCTTGGATGGCAGGTCTTTAGGGGTGAGGCACTCCACCATTCGCTCCATAACGCCAGCGCCGCAGGTCTGAGAACACTGCGGCAGAGCAGAGAGCAAGCACCACGTCACACACACTGTCAGAGACGTCATTCATACATCACACACACTGTCAGAAACATCATTCATACATCACACACACTGCCAGAGACGTCATTCATACATCACACACACTGTCAGAGACGTCATTCATACATCTCACACACACTGTCAGAAACATCATTCATGCATCACACACACTGTCAGAAACATCATTCATACATCACACACACTGCTAGAGACGTCATTCATACATCACGCTTACAGACATCACACACACCGTCATGCGTCTTTAATACTTTCAGACGTACTAAGACACACCCTCACACATACACACGCACAGGCACACACGCATATGTATACACACACAAACACACATGCAAGTGTGCCCACACACACATATACGCACATGCCTGTGTATGCACACACACATATACACACACGTATACACACAGACACACACACATACACACATGTACACACGTGCACACACGCACCTTGCTCCACGAGCCGACCTTCCAGACAGCGATGGGGGAGCAGGGCCTGAGCTGGCAGTGGCGGGTGGCAGGGGGGTGGGGTTTGGGGCAGTCTGCGTGGGGCGGGGACTCGGGGGCGTAGGACCGGGGGTCCTGAGAGGAGTGAACCTCTGAGCAGGAGATCATCCTCTGCTGGTACCCTGGACCACAGCTGGCCGAACACTGGGGACAATCACACAGAGGGTTAATATTAATATTAAACTACAGCACACCTAAAACTGGGGACAATCACACAGAGGGTTAATATTAATATTAATCTACTGCTCACCTAACACTGCGGACAATCCCATAGAGGGTTAATATTTAATATTAATCTACTGCTCACCTAACACTGCGGACAATCCCATAGAGGGTTAATATTTAATATTAATCTACAGCACACTGAAAACTAGAGACCATTCAGTAGTGGGTTAATATTTTATATTAATCTACTGTTTGCCAAATACTAGAGACAACCCCACAGTGGGCTAATATTTAGTATTAATCTACAGCTCACCAAACACTGGAGATATTCCAACAGTAGCCTAATGATTTATATTAATCTACAGTTCACCGAACACTGGGGACAACCTCACAGCGGGCTAATAATATTAATCTACAACTCAATGACCTGTTTGAGGTTGTTAAAACTTAGAGAAACATGATCTCATAATTCTTTCCGGTGGTAAACACATATTTAAAATGTTTTCCAGAAAGAAAAAAAAGTCGCTGGGGGAGGCAATTGTAAAAAAAAATTGCAAATAAAGATGCTACAGCATTTTTTAAATTCACTACAACCTTACTGGAACATTGCAACATTTTGTTGTAGTTCTGCGAAAACAACTGTGGATGAATTTACCATAGCAAAAGTCACACTGCATTTACAGCATACAGAGAGAGAAACAATATACGACGGCTAATGGCTATGGAGGGCAGAGTATAAGTTTGTCAAAATGAAGCCAAAGTTGTCTAAATTAAGGCACTGGGGGTCATGTCTTACCCCTCTGACCAGCCTACACATTGTTGGGATGACAGCAAAACAAACACCAGATAAACAGTATATAATATAGAAATATATACAGATGACATGCACACTGCTATAGGTGTGGCATACCTGTGACCAGTCACCTGTCATCCACACATGCTGACAGGGGGCACCCCTGCAGGGCTGAAACAGGGCGGGTCTGGAGGCGGGGTCACAGAGGGCATCGTGGGCCGGGTTCGAGGCCCCATCCACACAAAGCACCCTCCTGGACCTTATCCCGTCCCCACAGGTCACATTGCACTGTTGGTGGGCCAAAATGGGCATGGGGGGGGTTGGAGAGAAATTGGCCAGAGGGGTAAACAAGAGACACATTGAGAACAGATACCCCGGTAAAATGATTTGGAAAACACCATCTATTTTCACCACAATCAGAACAATCATAAGTTCTTTCATATGATGTTAATTTGTGGTTAATACGCTTTGTTGAAAGTTCTCATGGATCCGAAGGAGCAGAAACAAAAACAAAGTATTTAAAATATTAGGTCAAGTGCGTGCCTGCATGTGTGTGTGAGAGAGAGAGTGTGTGTGTGCGTGCGTTTGTGTGTCCTACCTGCATGGTTTATTACAAATTATATACATTTTAATGCTTTCAGCTCTGTGAGAACCATGCCAACTTTGGGAACTACAGAAGCATACTTCCCAGCATGCAGCTGGTTCCTCTGTGGGAACAGCCTTTGATAACACTCCCAATTGCACCGCTAACAAGATCATTAAAAAACTCCCGAAAGCCTCGCAAACAGCAGCAATTAAACCCTACACGGAAATCTGGCTCTGAGGGAACACAACAGCAATTCACAATCAAAACTTACAGAAATCTTTTTCATTGATTTCAAAGTCTGGAAGGGAGAGATACATGTTGACCTGCGGCAAAGTGAGTGTGTGGTAAACACATGACCGATCAGTAGAGAGAAGTAAAAAAAAAAGTGCAACTTAGCCCTTCTGCACTACAGGACATACACGCATCACAGCATGCTTTGGGGTACAGCCCTAGGGGCAATATTGTATAAAACCTAAAGTGCATAAAATCTTGGCTTGGCCTCAAACGCCTGCAGAGGGGGTAAAATGAACGATGGGCTCTGCACTACTTGAGGCCTGTGGGATGAATCCTCTCCAAAAAAATTTTTTTTTTTAAACCAACCACGAACGTAAATTTCAGGCGGTACTCACGTCTTGCCACTCATCTGCTGCCCAGGTGTAGTGGCGTCGGCAGTCTGGGAGGAGACAAGTCTGCGAGGTGGGGGGACGGGCGCGGGGGTTGCACTGCTCCTCTCCGACCCGCCCCGCCCCCTTCAGCCTGCAGTACACCACCCTCTGCTGTAGCCCCGCCCCACACGTCACGGAACACTGTGAGGAGGAGAACGTTCACAAAGGTGATCAGTGATTGGAGCAAACTGACGGAACACTGCAGTTCTGACTGGCTCAAATTCACTTCCTATGGAGACGCAAGATCCTAAAGTGCATTAAAGATAAACTAAAATGACAGAATGTTGGCCTACAGACATCTCACCTCTTGATTTCCCAAATCTTTGGAATCAATTCATGTGTATGAATGAAAGCAAGACGGTCTATGAAACGACCATTAAGATCTCTGATCTGGACCTCCATGCATCAGAAGATCAGGTATCAGAGGAACTGCTCCAGCACAACACACACACGCACATACACACACACACTCTTTATATGCACTGGAAAATAAAGAAAGAACAATACGTACCAAACTGCAAAACTAAGTTCTTGTTTTTTTTCAGTGTACGAGTCGGGTGCTTCTGTGAACAGCTGTCATAACCTCACGCGCACGTGCTCCTAAACGGTTAATGCGCTCGTCCTCAGATGTCCTCCACCGCACTGCGCGTCAGACCGGCCTCAGCTGCGCTCATTTCTTATCAGCATGTGGTAACTAAGCCCCGAATGCAGGAACATTAAGGGCTTTCATGTCCTGAAACAATAGCCGCGGCGATAGCCCGTTTTAAGGCCTTAATTTGATCTCCTTTATGTAGCGTTCGCGCGGTCGGCGCGCATGTTTTAATCATGTCTCCCATCTCTTTGAAGCCGGTTTTAATCTTAACCCCCCATGCCGAGTGGCAAAACCGCTAACTGATCAAACGGGGGGTTTTAGTGGGACGTCCTCCACCTCTCCCGGGACTATTTTTATTGCCGCCACGTGCAGCGTTGACGTTGTCCCTATCCTGCTGTCTGTCTTCCTGCGATTTTACTCACCATTTCAGAGAGGAGGTCATATACGAGGGCCGCATGATGACGGAACTCTCTCTCTCTGCGCACAGTCACCAGATACTGTTATCATAAATCCACTACAGGATTATTTGACAGCTCTGACCCCCTGACAGATCCAAGCCACCCCCATTTCCCCCCCAGCCCCCTCAAACAAAAAGCCCAAGGAGGGAGGGAGAGCCCTCTTAAAAGGTGCTGAAAGGCTAAAAATGGGGGTGGAAACATATCTGAAGAGCTTTCTCGGGCTAGTATGTCGCTCGTGTTGACTTTCACGGTTCCGGTGATTGATTTAGGGTTATTCCCGGCGAATGGGCGGGTTGAGAGGGGCATTCCCAGGCAGGGGGCCCGGTTCGGTAGGCTGCGGAGAGTCAAGAGCCTGCTCGTCTGGTCTGAGGACCCACACCTCTGTTTTGGTCTGGGTCTTAAGCCCGTGCTTAGAAGTATGCAAGCGTGTGGGTGCAATGTTACAAATGGACACAGACAAGTCGCTTTGTTACATGTCTCACCATTGTTCAAAAATCTTCAGAAATGTAACTGTGGTTTTTGGGATGGTCAGAGCAATAAAAGCCACAATAATCATAACTGCCTTCTCCAAATGTGTTTCTACTCACTCAAAAGTACACTGTCATGTTGCACTGTAATAATTCCTGCAGATGCACTTAGTATCTCACTGCAGAGCAATGACACTGTGCACTGAATGTCTCTATAAACTGTCATAACCCTTTGGCAAGTGCCCTTGATTAGCCATCACATCAGGGGTACTCAAATCTGGCCCTGGAGGCCGGTAGTACTGGCGGTTTTCTGTTTTACCTGATAGTTAACTGATTAATGCCACTGATTTGTCGGATTGAACTCACCTGGTGTTCCTGGTTTAAATCTGTCCTGATTAGAGGGGAAGAATGAAAACCAGCAGTACCACTGGCCTCGAGGGCCAGATTTGAGTATCCCTGGTGCGCACTCATCATGCTAAGAGGATGCGAAATGCTAAAAACACCTCAGGCCCTCTGTGAGCCATTTGCAGTTTCCCTTGCCGAGCCGACAGGGATGGAGTTCATCCCAGGGTGACCGTGCTGTCCCCGCAGAGCGTCTGTCTGCGAGGAGACCGAGAAGGCGTCTGTCTGGGCTCCGTCGAGCCCGAACCCTCCTCCTCCCCCTCTCCCCCCTCCGCCTTTGGGCCGTCGGGTGTCTGATTGTGCCTGTCTGTGCCGTTAGCCTGCCGTTGCTCTCCTGGTTCTTATCTGGACTATGTGCCCAGTGTGCGTCCCTCCAACAGCTTTCACATAAAAGGGCAGACAAAGCGGTCTCTAAAGGGATGTTGAGCAGACGCCGAGGTTGAAAGGTCAACTAGCTTCTTGTCCCTGGTTTTGTCTTCCCCAAAGCCAAGGCATAGATAGGTTAGGCTATCTGCTTTACATTTACATGAACGTGTATAATCCTGTGTGAAAACATGCCTGGGTGCCGGTTTGCATTCACACTCACATTCAAGTTCATTAAATTGGTGTATTATGACATCATCACTTGCAGGGATCCAAACATTTCAGATTTCCAAACAACCTCCATTCGGGATACATCTGTATCCTGCGAGTATCCCTACCAAGCTCTCTGAAGTCTCTCTCAAAGCCACACTATTTAGAGTAAGAGGTGATGGTGATGTTTGGGATATTGTGAGCAGTTGCTTGCAGCTGGACTTGGAAGCTACAGCATCCAGTACAAAGTGTAAACTTTTTTTTTTACCCCCGCTTAGATAAACAGGACAGAGTACATTTTCCAAAATAGCCTAATGTACTATAAATCCGACACATGATATTAATTTACACAGGAGACCAAAGTGAACATTCAAGTGGTTTTTGGAGGTTGGGGTGTGTGTGCTGGCTGGTTGCCGTGTAAACGGTGTGCTTAGAAAAACCCCAGCTGTTAGTGAGGTCGAGTCTCTGGAGAAATTACACCCCCCCCCCCCTTTATTTGTGCATACCCTGCTGTGTCTGCACATACCTTGTGGTGTCTGCGCATATCTTGCTGTGTCTGCACATATCTTCCTCTGTCTGCGCGCACCTGACTTTGCTTATGCACACCTCGCTCCGAACCCTGCTCCACCTGTGCCCCGTACCTGGCTCCACCTGTTGGCCTTCCAGCCAGGGCAGCTCCTGGCCCTGCAGGGCTTCACCACGCGGGGCCTCTCCAGGTGACTGCAGCGCTCCTCCTCCACCGGGGTTCGGGACTCGTCCGCGCAGGTCGCGTCCCGCTGCTTCGTCCCTCTTCCACAGCTCACCGAGCACTGCCGAAGAGAACAGAGTCTGAGTTAGCTTCATACCCATGTCCTCACAATGCTCAGTACAGTTATTCTGTTAGCTTCATAGTCATGTCCTCACAATGCTCAATAAAAAGTCTGTGTTAGCATCACATCTATGTCCACACACAAGGCTCAATACAAAGTTCCTGGTCTCCATAAAAATTCAGGCCTACACTGTTTGATGTCAGTGCCCACACAGTTTGAGTTCCATAGCCATATCCCTACTAGTCACAACACAATGAGAGCACAATAAGTCCCCACAATGTTCGTCACAATCTCTTTTTGATTCGTGTGTCGCCATAACCCTTTACACAAAGTCTGAGTGATCTGAGTGGTGCCATCATGTGACATTCACAATCCACAAAAACCGGCGATAATACCCTGATAGGATATAAAATGAATACAGAAACATGGGAAAATGATGGCCTCCTGGTTTAAGCCTGGCTGTTTCCCTGCCCTTCACGCACTGAGTGAGCCGTAGATCACCGGCAGAATTTTGTCAGGCCACAGCAGTTCACTGCAGCTTTAAAGAAAATCACTCCAGCCTGGGAATGCAGAGCGCCATCCGACACCCTTTCCCCAACAAACCGCTGGTAACCCTGGAGATAAGGCGCATGGTTTGCATAAAAAGGAGAGAGAACGCACACCCGAAATAACGACCTGCAGACCATCAATGACAGATACACTGTTAGAACAGACGAAACACCCAATCAGAAAGCATCCATTTGACGTTTACAAATATGTCAAAAATGTGGCTATCACATGAAAGGTCATAAGCCTATTGTACGCATTTTTAGATGCAGATGCACTCAAGAAGGTAAGGCATTCTATAAAATCAAGAACCTTTATATTCTAGAATGTGACCTGAATCTACAGCTTGATTCAGTCAGAATAATTAATTTAAGAAAGTGTTTCATACATACTGTACAAATCCTACAGCTATTTACCTACGCAGGTTTATGAGTCCACTAGCCATATGAATGAAAAAAAAGTAATAAGTAAGTAATAGTTTAAATAAATAAATAAAATCAGTACACATGCTATACTGCACTATTAAGGGGACAAAGCAGTTTGATTGGATGGGGGCCTAAGCGTTGCTATGGTTCCGCTATGTCACTGTCTCATTGACAGATCTGCTGTGAAGCAAACATGGCTCCATATGAACTACCAGTTAAACGGCCATCAAGTCGCCGTCTGTTTTTCTCACACAAGGCTGTACACAGTACAGCTGAAGTCTACAGTAGATTCTACTCACGCAGGCTGTGTAGTGCAGCCCCAGTGCAAATGGAGAGAGCGAGAAATAAGGAAAAAGAATGGGTGAGAGATGCAGAGAGAAAGAAGGAGAAGAGAGGAGAGAAAGGAGAGTAATATAGAGAAAGAGTGGGGTGGAAGAAGAGAAAGATTTAATTCTGTGGCTGTGAGAGAATGACCAGAGACAATCATCTGGTTTCAATAAATTGGCTGTGAAACATTTGGAACAAAGTCAAACAAAAATTCCAGGAATAAAAAGGTGGTACCACAGAATCTACTCCAGGACATGAAATGAAAATGCAATCAGCCCTTTAAGGATATTTGAGTCTAGCAGTAATTAAAGACCCAGGCCAATGTTCAATCAATATTTATCCTTCATTCTTTCTCACACATAACATTCAAGTGTTTCTTTTTTCTACATAAATGCAGTTTGATAGCCATTAAATCTAAAGTTAAGGATAAAGGCTGTTAGGATTCTCAGGTATTACCTGAAGAGAAACTGCTCTTCAAACGATTCAATCACAGCAGAATGAGCGAACTGCATTAAACCAAGATGATGTGTAAAGATCCTTTTCGTTTTTGCATATCTTCCAGCTCAGATAATAAATATAACACTGTATCCTTTGCACATTAAGATCTCAGAGAATTATATAACACTAAGGCCAGGTGTCTTCTGCGCTGGCAGCAGAGAGAACCACACTGGCCGGAGACCAGCCTGGGACTCAACCCAGGGAAACTCAAATCTGGCCCGCGGGGCCAGCGGTGCTGCTGGTTCTCATTCCTGCCCACTAATCAGGGGCTGATTTAAACCCGATGCACCAGGTGAGAGTACGCGCGGGCCAATCAGCGACTTCACCGCACTGCGGGCTTAAAGGCAGAGACCAAACGAGCAGCGCTAACGACCACGAGGACCAGGTTCGAGTATCTCTCGCTAAACCCCTTCTGGAGGGCTGTGACTTCAGGGGAGGTCAGGCTTGAGGCCACAACGTCCCACTTACAAATAATCAGCTGGATCGTTGGTGGTCTGCAGGCACTGAAATATAAGCTGGAAGCAAAGACACGTCAAACGAGATTTGCTATCAAACACCCTCCCCCCTTTCATGTTTTTAAACCATGGTTTTTAAACCATTTTAACCATATTAATTCTAAAATGATTTGGCTTGCAAAACAACCATTACATTACATTACATGACAACCAGTGATCAGGCACTCTTATCCACAGCAACTTACAAAAGTGGTGAACATTAGTGTTCAGAAAAGTGCAGTATCACCAAGCATGCCCATTCATAATCAGTATGTGTCAAGTTAACTGAACAAACCAACAATTAGTATAGTAAACAGAAGTTAACTAAGCTACTATTCAGCTAATCTACTGTATGTTGACACAGCAATACCTATAGCATTATCCCAAAAAGACAGTTTTTTCTTTCTTTTTTGGGTGGGTGGGGGCGGTGGATATGTTTTACACGTACAAGGAATTCCGACATGCTGTAATTTTGCAGGCATTTTTTAAACACACGCTTGGGGAAGGGGGGTGTCTCAGCTGACTTGTGAACATCAAAGCTGTCCTTCGCCGGCAACTGATCCCAAACGGCGAGGATACAAACGCACCGCGACGTACAGGCTAACGGCAACTCTCCCGCCCACCTCTCACCTCCCCCCCCCACCCCTCCCAGTCCCAGACAAAACCAAACAAGTCCAGAGATGTGAAGCTCCTCCTATTCTGCTGAAAGGGGGAGAGGAGAAGAGAAGAGAGAAGGGAGGAGGGAGAGAGCGAAAGAAGAAAATGAGAGGGGAAACACAGCCAGACGAACGCTGGTGCTCCTTTTCCCTCCGCTGCTGTGAAACAGTAGGTCTGGATGTAAAGCGCGGGGAGGGGGGAGGGGGGTTGCGGGTTGCATGCCCCACCCACCACCTCCCCTCCAAAAAAAAAAAAGTCCTCATCTGTCTGTCATTAGCTAATGCGAGCTGGAGACGAGCAGAGCGGGGTAGGAGCTCGAGGGACCGGGGCGGAGGGGACGCCCTCGCTCCCACCAGCACGGGACAGGACAGGACAGGGCAGGGCAGGGCAGGACGGCCCGCTGCCCCGGGACGTCCTCTACACGCGCGGAGCAGGGGCTCGCGTACACTAAGGTAAGACGAGCGCCTCCCGAAACGCATCGCCGAGGGCGAGAATCCGCCCGCCCGCACGCACACCGCGCCGTAGCCCCGACCTGTTCTCGCTCTGTTCCGTTCCGAAATCACCGAGCTGTCTGCGTTAGGCACAGCGAGGCGTGTCAGTGTTTCACAAAGGAATGTCAAGTACACTAATGCGTCCGGTCAATTCAAGCACCGCACTTAACTAATACCTTTGGGTAGGCAGTGTGCTTGCATGTCCCAAAGTGCTTTACAAACTGATCTAATAAGCATAAAGCTTCATGCTGTGTTTGAATTAAATTCTCCTTGCATGCATGGTAATATCAATATACTTTAAAAACATATTGTATAATACATATTTTTTAAAGAATGTAGAATTTATTCAAGATTTTTTTTAAGGCTAATTTCAAATAATGTTCCCATGTGCACATGAACAGATTTTTCTGAAGAACTGCTTTTATGTTTGTTTTTTAACACTACAGAAAATCTTGTGCACAATGTAAAAAAATTATACTAACTTAATTTAAAAAGAATTTGATGAGAAAAGTAAATACAAGTACACATAAATAAGTAACTGCAATGTAATTTAATGCCCTGTTCTCAGGCCAGTTTGATAATCAGATCCTTTCTTCTCAGTGATGAAAAACTGGTCTTAAATCTATTCCTGACATCACCACCCTCCCAAGTCGTTGCACCAATTAATTCCACATGAACAGGCAGGTTAAGTCTAGTATAAGCCAGAGATCGTCATCTGGAATTAATAGCTGCTATTATACATGTACACGTACAGGAGAGAAAATCCGTTTCTGTTTCTATTCAAACCCCAAATAACACACTTGTAGCTTCGATCTGGTAAGCTATTCAACCAAAAACCGGAAGATGTATGATATTAACAACATGACATATCGTCAGACTCAAATTCTAACAACTCAACAGATTTGCAATTTTGTGAGGCAAAGATCTTCAAACCAAGACGAGAAATAGCAGTGATGCCTATGGCATCTCACATCATCAAAACCTATTTCTACTTCTATTCAGAAACCCAGAAACAACAGATTTTAAATTTTGCGATTCAAAGACAAAGAAAGGTTAAGCAAGGACTGCAATGTAAACACATCCGTATATTTTCTGTGTTATCGTCATTTTTCATGCATGCACCGCTGTTGCTTTGATGTGTGGCTGCATGTGTGTTTTTAATAATCCAATAAAGTAATTCCTTCATTCAGAGCAGTAACATATTAATATCAACCATCAATATCACATTCTGCAGTTAAGAAACGTCCATGCAGTAGCTCCAGAGATGCAGTGATGATACCAGTAGTCAGATACATCACAAAATATTACAGGAAGCCCAGAACAGCACACACCCATAGTTCAGGGCTCCTACCCAGAGCACCCAGATCAGCTGACCAAAGCACACTTGTCCACTTGCACTGTCATACAGCATTGTCGCCATATGCTTTGGGAAAACTGCCCTATCTTTGGTTATTAGACCAAAGACGGGCAGTTGGCGGGATACAAAACCAATATGCCCATAAAGGCAGTGCTTTAATTCCCTTAAATTCCCTTAAAATCTAAAGCAGTAACCGGTTGAGCTCAGTGGTTGAGAAATGATTTTAGGTGCAGTACTGATGTAAGCCTTTTGTGTGTGCAGGTGTGATAAAGGGTAGCCCCCTAAAAGGCACTGGGGTCTAGACCCTGAGGTGAGCCAGTTCTTGCCCCTCTCCATCGCTGCATAGGTAAGTTGGCTGCATACGATTCTGAAATTCTTTTAGAGAAATTTAATAACACGCCTGACTTCAAGTTCATGTAACACACTGCGTGTGAGCGCGCCAGCGTTTCTGTGAGATCGGGATGGAAAGTTGCATTCTCCTTTGGTAACTGAGGCAATACCCTCCATGGCGTTTCCACAATTTAGGTGACAAGCTCTATTCAAGTCTACAGCACATGTTCAGCTATGCCCCCAGTTCTTTCAGTTACACAAAAGCATCACGGGCAGAGAGTTGTACATTAAAACCAATAGACAATAGAGAAACCAATGAAGACTTCAGCCAGTCGCATAGTCATTGACTGCTACTGCTACTGCTACGGACACAGGAATCTCTTTCCCGGTTTGTAAAAAAGAAAAGAAAAAAAACGTAAAAATATAAAACAATAAGAACTCGCATTTACCACTACTGACCATTTCTGATATTTGATACAGGAATTTTTTTTAAAAACAGCCGTTATATGTATCGTTTGTGTTTTCACGGTATCAAAGTGGGACGGAACTGCAAAGACTCAAGCGCAGCTTCCAATCACATGACACTATGCAGGCAGAGGGGTGGTGATAATGCTAAGCATATGGTAACTGTGGTAACCTTAGTTCCATTGTCTCTTCAAAGGAAACTGGAGAAGATCGGGACCATTAGTATGATCGCAATTCAGCACTTTCATGAAGCACTTTCAAAAATGTGCAGCTGATAATTCAGTAGACATATCAATCTCTCTTTCTCTCACACAGACACACACACACACACACACATGCACACACACAGCTGCTATCAAGTAAGCAGATTCTGTGCATATGCAATAATCTTGTTAGAGCAATCGTAGCAATCTCCTACAGTCTATAGTTTATACCAGTTACGTACATCTAGGTATTTTATTGCACTTTCTATGGCTTTCTGACAGATTCAGTGCAGATGTATGTCGCTCATGCACGCACACATTCACACGTGCACGCATGCGCCTGCACAATCACTTTGCGCACGCATAGCCTAGCGTCACAGCTGGCACACAGTTGGCTTCCAGCCAAGAACGTGGCCTTTACGCCCAGGATAAACCGATAAACGGCAGGATCTAGGAATACAAGCTCAAGCTGTGGTGATCTTTACATGTTGGGAGATGATAAAAAAAAAAGGCTGATAAAAAAGTGTAAGAAGAAAAGGTTCTGTTTTAGAGAGAGGGGGTTGAGGGGATACTGCCGGCCTCTCTGGTATTTAAGGTTCCTTTTTGCAGGAGGTTTTCAAAGACACAGAAGTCAAAACAACATGTGTTGTGGACGTGGGAACAGCTGGTAAGTGCAGAATTTGGGGTGGGGGGGGGGGTGGGAATGTCTGCCTTTAAGAGTCATAGATCTTCAAGCAGGTTTAAAAAAAAATAGGAAAAAAGAACCCTTATAACCACACTGCCCTGTATGACAACCAGAAACAAGCAAACAGTTCAAAGCTGATACAATGTAAAAATAACAAAAAGTGGGAAAATAAATATAAACTTCAACTTTAAGGTGAGAAAGTAATATTTTCCTCAAGAGTTAAAAAAAGTGTGCTTTTGCGGTAAACATACCCAATAACATCTTCGTTATTAAACAGTTTATTACAACAAACGCATATTATTCCAATCAGCCTCAGTGAACTTGACTCTATTACGATGGACTTGACGCTGTTAGGGTTGAGTTGCATTCAAGTGAATTTAACGCTGACCACGTTATGACCAGCGCCTTTACCACCGGCCCTCTTGAGCTAATACTCAGGGCACAAGCTGGCGGCTGCAAGTCATGCCGCCTCCGCAGATCAACAGCGGACATAAAAGACAGACAGATATGGCGACAGATACAGACAGACACAAGATGGCGGCTGCAAGTCCTGCCGCCTCCACAGGTCAACAGCGGACAGAGAAGACAGACAGATATGGCGACAGATACAGACAGACACAAGATGGCGGCTGCAAGTCCTGCCGCCTCCGCAGGTCAACAGCGGACAGAGAAGACAGACAGATATGAACCGCAAGACAGGAACGAAGGGACCCCCTTCTTTTAATGTTCTCGCCGAGCGGGGCCCCTCCAGCTGACATTCATCTCCACATCTCGCGGTTGTCTCCCTTTCTTTTTTTTAAAGTGAGGATCACCCCCCCCTCCCCCGTCCGCCCCCTGTCCTGACCACCTTGGCTCTGACAAGGCCGAGTCTCCCCCTTAATCAGAGATGAAGCGAATAAGTGAATAACCGTGAGAAGCCTGTACTAAGCATGCGGCCAATCCGTGCGGCCACTCGACAGCATGTAGCATTAATCCGTCTTTAAAAAGGAAGATAATGCGCACACAACCAGAAAATTCACAACACATTTCAAGGGTACAAAGAGGACTGATGAGGAAAATGAGAAACTTTAAGCTGTCATCATCTGAATTAGACTTTTTTCAGGTCAAAAAGTTACCTGAATTTGAAATGGACACAGCCAGGGGTGCACAACTCCAGCCAAGACCTTTATAAGTAGAATCAGGGGTCTTAGCTGCCACAGCCACACTGGCCCTTTTACGATGGGATTGGACACCCCCGCCCTAAAGGATCGTTTGCTATCCAGATTTTCATTCCAACCAGTGACCCTGTCTTAATTTTCCAAATGTCTGCACGCACCAATGTTGCTTCACATGAGACCAAAGTATACAATTTTCACCAATACTACATGAGCAAGCTGCAGCTGCAGTTCATGACTTTATAAAAATAAAAAAGTCAGGCCAAATAAAATATTTGGCTAATTAAATAATTAAGCAGGTGGTCGTATGAAATTCCAAAACGGAACTGGACCTCATTGTACACTTGTGAAATAAAGCCTTTCGTCCAGTGAGTGCATGAGGTCGTGTTGAATTTTATTTATTTATTTTTTTTTGTGTGTCGAAGTCAGACACCTGCTCTGCATGCCTTTCATTAGCACATTCCTAGAAGCGGAGCGCGGTGTTTACGCCGAAGCCCTTTTATTGGGGTGCCACGGCAGCGATATGGGTCGACACCGTGCCGCGAAAGCTGGCTCGTTTACAGAACCTGCCTAACCCTTCTGGGCTCAGGTTACCTAGGTTACGCCGCAAGCATTTCCCTCTCTTTCTTTTAAACTGCAAATTAGCAATAGGTTGTAAGCCCAACCGCTTCAGGAAGGGAAGTGGAGTTTTATGTTAATGTTTTGGCTTTGGTACGATGAGCCAGCATAATGTTAGAGGACGGTTTTTACCACAATCCTAAAAAGTCAGGACACTTTATACAAGCTGGAATTAGCTTCAGGAAAGAAATCGCTGCCAAATGCAGCCACAGGTTACTCTAAGCATAGAGCCAATAAAATATCTTTCAATTCAATAGTTTTATTTGTCTAGCATTTCAGCGGTCACTGTCACAATGACGCTTCGCAGGAAAACAGGAAATGGGAAAATTGACCGAGCCTGAACCCCAATCCCCCCGCCCCCCCCTAAAAAACCAGCAAAAAAAAAAAAAAAACTCCCCAGCGGGAAGAACAAAACACTGAAACTGTGGTGAGAAAAAATATACCCAGTTGGAAGAAGTGTTGGGAAGAGCAGGACTATAGAGGGGGAGTTCTCTCCAACTAGCCAGCTTGGTGCTAGCGTTTAGCCATCCAGGACCCCAGCCCGGTGATGGGGACACTGTGCTATAGAAGGTGCCACTCTTCGAATAAAACATTAAAGATATTTACAGGGAATACGGATGAAACAAGAAATTAACTCAAAAATGTAAAAAGAAAAAACAAAATGGATGTTTCTGTGTGACACCATAGCCCACTACAGACCTGAAGAACTGACGTCTCTTAAGCCAGCACCTCACCAACTTAAGCGGAGTTTGAAAAAAAAAAAAAATTCAAAAGAGATTTGTCAACAAAGTTTTAAACTCTCACAGACAACTGTGAGTTTAGGAGGAAAAGGGTAGGGGTCGAGCCTGTTTCTGATCACCGTGCCAGCCAGGGAAAGACCAGATAACCGCTTCCAGATTTCACTCAGTGTCTCCTTTCATTTTGACCAGGAAACCCAGTCACAGCTGGCTGTCCCATCAACAAACATCTCCCTGAACTGCTATAGCGCTCGGGTCAGTACTTTAAGAGAATAGCAAACAAACATATTACATATTCCCATCAATTATCAAAATTTAGAGGGAAGCAGCTGTCGGAACAGATGAAACAATAGAGAGCTCAAATATCAATGTCCCTAATGTAGAACGAGAATCATTTGTTCAGTCTCTCCAACTGTTTGAGATTAATAATAAATTAACTGCCCTTCATGAATTCACTACTCTTCTACTTTGAAAAACACAATAAAACTTTTCATGCATGAAAGGAAACCGAAAATGTTCCCGCATTTATAGAGAAGATTTATTTATTTGTGATTTTGAAATTTTCCACTAGGACAAACAACACTTTTAATCCATCAAAGAACCACGTTGGTCTCGGGTGCTGTATAATTTTGTGGTAGTAAGCTTTTTTTAAACAGCTCTCTTGTTTACAATGAAAGTGAACAAGACATAAAAGGGACAGAGGAAGACCACACCAATATATCAGTTGTTTTGGAACAGAACCTGGAGACATATTTTCAATTTGTGGTACAAACAGGCAGGGAATTATGCTGTAGGGGGAAATGTGGAAAGAAAAAATAAAACTGCTTTACTGAACAGCTGGGCCATTTCACACCAACTTTCTCACATTTGACACATTAACGGAGCGTTGTTGTGTCGGGAGTCGCTATATTTTCATCATGACTTCTTTTTTTTTTCTCCTCCATCCAGCAGACTTGAGACAAGTTAGGCGGAGGCGGGAAAGTGAGGTCTACCAACGAGAGCAAGCCCTGGGGCGTTCAGCCTCAGACACCGGCCCTCAACAGCACTGGCGCTTTACTCGCTTCAGATGAATAAACACGTACGAAAAGGTCAAAGGTCACCAAGGTTACAATTTCACTCTGCTTCCAAACAAACTCTCCCCAGCTGCCAAGGTTTCCAGAAGGGGGTTAAGTGCCGATGGCGGAGGCTGACCCGGCCCGGGAGGCATGGGAAAGGATCGGAGGAGGCGGGCTCGGCGACGTCACGACTACCCGAACCCTGGGGCGACGTGCAGACGTGCCCCGCCCCCCGAATGGCTCCGGGCGAAAGCGAGTGTCAGTTCCACGGGGTCCAAGAGCCACGCATGTGGATCTCATTTGGGCACAAGCAGGAGGTTAGGGGAAAGGGTCAGGGGATCCACCTCCCTCTGCACCAAGCCCAAACTAGCGGAAATGGCGTTTTCTGCTCTGCCACAGAGAAACGTCAAAAAGCGTACAAGTTGTTGTCATCCATTGCTTTTCACTGCATGGATACATAGCATAACTAATTCACGTTAATATTTATTATGCCACCGACAAATATGTCTCTACACACGTCAGATTTACACCGTAACAAGATGAGTTACAAAAGCAGACAATCTGTCATTACTTTCTTCACTTGCGTGCTTTCTTCACTTCTTTCTAAAAATGACAAAACCGTTTGTCTTACCGATGTCTCATATATGGTAAGTGCTCTAACACTATTCTTATCCATTCAATAAATTGAATATATGCTCATTTCAACACACACATGCACACCCCTCATGGCCAACAGCCATCAACATGTTAGTATGTCACTATGTGTACTGAGCAAGCACGAAAATATTTAAATGGATTTTCATTTGAGTTACAGCAGACAAGCTCACCCATCACTCTTAAGTACTGATTACACACTACTGATGCTATGGTCAACAGACTGTTTGTGTGCTAAAGTTCTCACTCAATAAGAAGGGAAACAGCCTTCCTTCAAAATGCTAAACCGATGACATCACCAGTCAACCAATGACCAGGTAAGTCTGTACTGCACTAATGAAAATCTGAATAGAAGAACTACTGCAAACCTGTATTGAACAGATTTTGAATGTTTACACCACCAAGTCACCATCTTTAAAAGCCTGGTTCATATACTATTTCCATTGTTTACTTTACGTTTACCCACTAACCAGTTCTGAGCCTAGCCTATGTGGATGTCTACTCAGAAACAGTGGGAAAGAAACATTTTGGCTTCTTTACAGATTGGAAATGTTGCAAGATTTGATTTCACAGTAAAATTTAGGCTGCCCAATTCTATTATGAAGCATAACATAACCTAGAGGGACAAAATCTTTCTCCAAATTCTGGCTAGCATGTTAGAGCCAAGTATTAATACCCATAGAATGGCACTTAAAACTAAATCTTGTCCAAAAAAAATTGAAATAAATTCAAAGTTATTCATTGGTTAACCCTGGCTATATGTTCTCCCTCACTATATTTTGAGATATATATATATATATACACATTTATTTTTACATAAATTTATTTTCATTAGATCAGAGGTGTCCTGTCTTACCAGAAAAGGCTGGTTAATTATCTGATCTCAGCATCATAGTGCTGGGCTAAAACAAAAACCTGCACCCAGACTGGCCCTATTTGGAGGCCCTAAGACTGGACACCCCGTTAAAGACCAAACCAACATTAAAATGAGTTCAACACAGATCAACAGAAACATACTGTAAATGCATTGTACTGTAATTGTGATTTGGTTTCATACACAACTTTAAAATGCTAAATAACAACAGGTGGGAGGTGTAATAAAAGAGCGAAGGTACAACAACACCATCTAATTCACCTTGAGTTAATTGGTTTCCAACCATGCATTTAAACAGGTCATAGTTTACATACACACCTTGCTAAGTAGCTACCTATCTTGTTAATTGACTAAAATGGCTTAGCTACTGTTGCTAGGCATTCATGGAACTGTGAAAAAGCTGCAAAGCTAATGTTTGCAAGCGTCACATCTAATTTAAAACGGCACATAACTAAGTATTCTATAAACTGGTTGGCTAGTTGGCTAAAAAAGAAATAAAGCTAGATTTAGCTAGTCAGCCAGCAAACTCATAAAATCAAGTAATTCCACTAATGGTTCATAGGTTGGAATTACATAGAGTATTGAGACATCCAGGCATTTGTTGACATATGTGCATCATCAAGGGCTAAGTAAACTATTTACTGTAATGGGAATTGGGAAACGTTTTTGCGGCTGTAAACAAATAAAACTGATGAGGCTTTTTTTCTTGTCTCCAAACAGACCACAAACCCCTGACAAACCCATTAATCTCCATTTGTTCCACCACAAGACACCATGCTGTCACCAAATGGGATTTTTCCTTTTTTGAAAATTTAAACAGTCAGGCTAACCTCCGTCATCTGTCACACTCTGTTCAGAATCTGGCCTCGTTTTGAGCAAAAACGTGGCCTTATAATGTCTAAGAAAACATACAGTAGTTTAACCGATAATTCGGATAATGGCTGTCTCAAAGTCACCTAACAGGGCCCACAGCCAGCCATTAACATGAGCATTTTCACCACGGAAACAAAAATGACATCACATCACTCATTTCTAGCAGTCTCGAAGTTTCAAGGCACGGGACTGGCATAATTCTGTATCTCCCCTGAAATGAAGGGATGAGCAAAGGGATGAGATCACAACCGTGACCTAAATGAAAGGGGGACTATGAGGGTCGAGCTACAACAGGATTCTGTGTCAAATTTGGATCTTAATTATTCAATTATTCATTATTTATTTCATCTGGAATTTTTGATATAGTCACAAGGTTCAGCTAGAGACTACGTGTTAATTCTCAGTGAAATCTTTAATTGTGGTTCAATATAGAAAATAACAAATATTAGTGTAAAACATCTATTTAGAGTGTCTCAGAATTAAATGTGCCTCTTAATAATTATGTTGAAGACGGAAGCAATGATTATTTTTATTTTTTGATGAATATTTCTTCATAAGACTAATTTACACTTCAAAGGGATAATCCAATCTCATTTTATCAATACAGTGCTTGTCAATAAACTGAACTGGGACTCAAACTGACATTTTTACTTCCATAGTTTTCATGGTGGGATTGGTTTTCGGCCAGACATAATATCTGAGCAACGCATGAACTATGACTAATTATACTCTCCATTATTATTCCTATGATTAGTGCAGGGTCATCGGTCAGTGAGCACATGGGCAAAATGAAAAATATGGCACTGGGGAACTATATTGTTGATTTTATGTTCAGCCGCAGATCGCATTTTACAGTTTGCGTGGGGTATCTCAATTAAGAATCGACTGCATAAATACTTACACTGTAGCTAAACACAGATGGTTCATATTTATCTCAATTTAAAACAACCGCGGTAAGAAGACATCTGAAAAAGAAATGTAATTTTGACTCTCTGTGTATGTGTGGGGTAATCCCCCTCACACCTGCTGATCTTCAAAAAGTGACTGGAGGAGGAACATTACATTACATCATTTATAAAGGGTTCAAGTGTAGCCTAGGCCGCATAATGGAACTGAAGCAGAGAGGTGACAGTTAGAACTAAATGTAATATGCCATACAAACACAATCAGAAATATATATAAAATAATGTTCCATTCCTTCAAGTGCTATGAATGTAGTTCATTCAACGCCACAGTTATTTGTATTAGCAATATCTTCAAAGAAAAGTTTTTTGCCAGCATTGATTGATTTAGTGTTTGTTTTCGTTAAAGCAATGCTTAGTTTTGTTGTTTTTTAAGCCCTCCAAGCTCACTTAAGAAAAGTTTATTTGCTAAAAATGTAAACAGATGTCCCAACCAGTGCCAAATTCTGATTTTGTTTGTTGGATTTTGTATTTTTAAAAACAATAAATAATAAAAAAATAGAAATTCTATACTCGTGTTTTAAAGTGTTTTTCATCATTGTCATTATATGAAAATATGTGTGGTTAGTTTCGTAGTCATTTTATAAACATAGAAAAAAACATGCCTTAATCTTTACAAGTAATACTTTTTTTTGTTTTTGTTTTTGTTTTGTTCTAAGAAATTGTCCAATGTTGGAAAGTAACATCAAACAAGTTGTTTTGCCAACATGCTCCAAATGGTCATATGCGCATGGACATATAATAAGAAGATCTAAAACAAGGCAACATTATCGCATTACACCGGAACTGAGCGCAATCTTCTACAACCTCACAGCGTAAATTCTTTATCAAAATGAATTTGTGTTCTCAAAAATTGAAGGGGTGGGGGTAAGGTGGGGGGGGACACATTACGGTCCACATACCAGAGCTCAGCCTTGTGTGCTTTTCATCTTTAGGCATTCATAAACATAAGCCATCACTCTGTTAAAAGTCCAGCTCCCTGATTAGATAAATATACCTTGCAGTGTTCTAATTAGTCCACCTCTGTGGTAGCTACCAATCACTGTCATCCATATAAATTGTCACATATGCAAGCCATACAAAACACATAAAGCCTTAGTATGGTTCTAATTTCTGTTGTTTATCTTTTCTTATAAAAAATACACTTTATTCTACAAGCCATCTTCAAATTAGAGATTGTCTGTGAGATGTTTACGAAGCTGCAGTATAAATATCACACAATGTTTGAAACAGAAACACATTTCTCATAATTTTGCTTTTTTTTTTTAGTTATATGGAAACATGAAAGGCTACATAGCACTAGAAACGAGGGGCATGCAACAAGGATGTCAATTTAAATAAAAATTCAAATTAAAACAGTTGAAGTTAAAACATACCGAATGAAGTGCTAGACAATTTCAGACGATACAAAAGACACAACATAGTCCTGTTTCATCCAGTGAACTTCCAAACCATTTGAAATTTTCCATTTGAATGAGGCATACCATCCACATGTAGCACAGCTTTTTGTCATACGATTGGGTAAACAAGAACAAGCTGAATTCAGAGGTTAAAGCTCGTCATTATTAGTGAATACAAGCGCGGCCCGTACAAGGTTCTACTTAAACGCCTTTGATTTCTACGGCGTAAATCTCTGCGTCTCGATTCGCCGCAAAGGAACCCAATAAAAGCGAGGAACTAGAAAAAAGTCTGTTTCATGATGCCTTATATTTTATGTGCACAAATTTCAAGAGGAACACTGATGTCTGAGAGGAAAAACCACATGCTGAGCAAGCGCACGGGCCAAGTATCACAGCGTGGTACCATATGAAAAACAACACAGAATGATGCCACCTTTAAATTTTCTTTAATATTTAACAGTGGGAAAAGTCATTTCAACATGTTTACGTGTTTTTCGTATGTGCATGAATTAAATATATAAAAACCACCGAAAATAGAGCAAAATAAATACATTTGACAAAATAAAACAAAAGCAAAAAAAAAGTATTTTGAAGTAGAACGCCACAGCCCCCATTGTTACTAAGCATCATGGGTTAAAAAAAAAAACAAAAAACAAAAAAGAAACAAACTGAAAGTCCATGATTGTGATCAAGTGAAGCTTTGATGTTCTTAATGTCTTGGGATTGGTGGACAGATGGACAGACAGACAGAAAGACAGAGGAAAGCACTGGAGATGGTGGAAACACAATAGGAGGCAGACAGCATTTCACAAACAAGCTTGCCGTCACTAAAAATGTCCAGCGACTGAGCGAACACACAACACAGGGAAAGTCAAAGCTGTGACCACAGCAGAAGGAAGAATACCCACAATGCAATAGTGGCTTTCCCCACCCATTCACCTACTGTAAACAAATAAATAAGTTTCATTTTGTAAAAACTCCTTCAGAAATATAATAATAAAAAAACAAATCCAATGCAAAACAAAAAAAATGTGAAAACAGCAACAAATGACTGAAAAGTCATATGAAAGAGGTATTTGTGCATTTCAGTGGAAGCAATTCATTAATGACTACTACCATTTTCATTCTGTTGTTAAAATGAGTTCAAATTAGTTCCAGCTACTGAGCTCTTGAGATTTCCAAATGAAGCTACGTACCATACAACCACCATTACAACAGTCACTGGCCATACAAGTAAAGTGTAGTTTTACTGTATCAGCTGGTCTGTTTGTGCATTCAAAGTAAAATCTGTTTTCTAATTTTGGCCCCTTAAACTGAAGTAAGTGCTGTCCTTCTGTTTTGAAGAAGAAATCTAATAAGAGTGCAACTTTTTGTTAATTTCCTCCAGAAAGTTATGAGCGTTGCTCTGAAATTTAAAATATAGTTGACAAAAAACATCGCACGCAAACCAGATGAATGAAAGGACAAAGCACAACACAGTTGGACTGAAAAGAGGATTTTGCGTAAAATAAGCAATGGCATTAATCCTGGTTCACATGTTAACATGAGGTAAGTTCAAAGACCACTGCTTTTCTAGCACCTGGGCAATTAATTAACTGATCGTGGTCTTCAACCAAGTGGTCTTCTATCAATAACTCAGGGCTGATTCGAGCTTAACCGGATCGTTTCTGTCTGACAGTGGTCTACTTAGTGTATTTATGGCTGTATAGTGTATTTATGGCTGCAGGACATGACTGCTGTACCTCCATGAGAAGGTCACCTTTGGTACAGAGCTCGGCCAATCCATAAAACAAACGCATATGTACAGGGGCTGCCCAATGCAGGTGAATTCACATCTCACATTTTCCTGCTACAGAAATTATAACACAGGTAATTTGTAATGTGAATAAAATACTGACCTGGATCATATCACATATAGTGAAAGACAGTGAAATAATTATTTTCAAGGTTGTGGAAAGTTCTCAGTATATCTTTAAAATATGTTTACTGAAAAGATGTGCAGATGTGGACCTACTTATAACACAGCTGGAAAGTTCTAGTTAGAAATGTCACTACAAGAACTGATATTCACCACAACATGGATAGAATTCTGTGCTAACCAGATATACAAGATTCTAAAAGCAGATAAATTAATTTGATTCCCATATTTTCCATAATTCTTACTTTCATGACGTTTTTTGAGTAGAAACAGAGCTGGTGAAATGCAGACTAATACTTTGTGTAGTGATGCTCGGTGCACCTATTGTTGAAAGGCCTTAGCGCCTGAGTTAGTGCTGAGTTAGCTCCCAAGTTAGCATTGAGTTAGCACCAAGTTGGCACCTGAGTTAGCAACCCCAGTTAGCAACCTATGTTTGTCACAGTAACAAGTCGAAAATGTGATCCACTGTACAGTCACCATACTGCAAGAGAGATGAAATGGCTGTAGCCATAGCCAGACTTGTCAGCAAAATATTTCCACGTGGGAATCCGCGGATTCCTGAGATGCCAAGAATCCACAGCACTGGGAGGAAACTGCATAACCGTACTAGCCAAGGCCGGCGAGGAGAGATTACTTTTGTTTTGACTACGGGCGGAACACTACCATCGACGATGACAATCAGGCCCTCGGTGTTCCGGTGGCCATTTTCCATCTACCCAGAGGCGTTTATATTTCTGTCATAATGACCCCATCCACTGCCTGGCTTTGGATGCCTGCACTCAGAAAAATGAATGAACGTGCCAAAATTCCCCTGACTGCACACGCGCTTCCCCATCTGTGAACCTTTACAGAGTAACAGAGCGCATGCTGTCGTGTGCTACGGATGCATGTCATACTTCGCTTCGTGAACGTGCAGCTCAGAGAAATGTAAGAACCAAATGGAAATGTTCATATTAACGCTCCTGCATCTATGAAATGCCACCGAAGTTCAATGACTATGATTGTGTCTGCAGTGGCAATCAGACAATTTACTTCATGCTATTGACACTACAGAATTTTGTTGGCAAATAATGTTATTGCCAATATGATTTTTGTAAGAAAAAATATTTTTTTAATTACATTATAAGAGAGCATATATTTTTTTTTTTAATCTACCAAATAATGCACGTCATGTGTATTTAATTTAACACAATTTTTAAAAACTAATTTAAAAATAGTTTTAACCTTGCTGTTGGCTCGAAAATATTTTCCTCTGTACAAATTGGCATTTAATTATAAAGAAAACCATGAGAAACTGACTGTGAGAACCAGTTAAAAACAAATAAAACAAAAATAAAAAATTTAAATATCATTATCATTGTGCTGACTAAAATAATACTGTACAAAAGTTGCATATACAATATACAAAACAATCATCATTTGTTGCTGTTTTTTTATAATGGCGATATTAAAAACTCTTATACACAAATTTACACTTGTGCACTTTGATTACAGGGTGAGTTATCATTCACAAAAAAGTATAGTTCACGCTTCACATATCAAAATAAGCAGAATTTGAATTTGTGTTTCTTAATAAACACAATTACAGTACTAATTTGCTGGTTTGACTTTGATCCCTTGCACCAAACTGGACGCATTCGTGTGTAACGATTGCCAAAAGTTAGCTTAGTTTAAACTAGCACCGTGTCAGAAAGAGAGAGAGAGAGAGAGAGAAAGAAAGAGAGGGGGGTAGGGATGAGGGAGGGAGAGAGACAGAAACTCTGGGTGGCCCCAGGTAGATCCGATCCCGGCTCCCAGTTCAATACCGCAGAGAATTTTCTAGAATACATATTTAAACGGTTCGGCCAGAAATACACTCCCCTGTAATCAAGCACAACCGATATTTACCGATACGGCCAGACGGCGATGCGGAGGAGGAGGGGGGGCAGGGGGGGGGCGGGGGGGGAGGGGGACAGGAGACGGGCAGGCGGGCAAAGAAAAGGAAGGAAGGGAAGGCTATCGTACCGGGCTCCACGGTCGTCTGTGCCAGGAGACGCCGCCGGGGCAGGGCTGCGTGTTGCAGGCTTCCGCTTCCGGAGGCTTCTCCAGGACGTCACAGTTCTGCTCGCTCAGCCGCTGGCCCCCGGGCTGCTGGCAGACCACCAGCCGCGTCCGGCTGCCGGACCCGCAGGTCTGCGTGCACTGCAGGCCCAGAGGGGAAACGCTCAGTCTGCAGTGCCAATGAACTTTTTTTTTTTTTGCTGTCTGCCAACAAAATTTTTCAAAACGAACCCCAGCTTTGCCACTTGGCTCTATGAACTACTGCACTCCCAAATGGCTCCATAACCTCATGCATTCAAAAAAGCATACCTGCAGACTTCAGTGGACTGGAAGAGCTATTTTACCGTCAAAAACATCAATTTCTCAAGCCATCTTTTCCATTAGACACCTTTTCAAATATGGCAAATCAGACATTTCATAACACGTGTCTGCAGGGAGTGAGCAGAGCAAGCAGAACAGCCTATTTTTTCCCCCAGTGCTACCTTTGCCCCTCGGTGGAGCGAACAACTCCAAATTTTTGGTTAGAAGTAGGTCAAAAGCGAGGTTTAAAACAGAAGCCCGCTCACTGCAGGAAAGGGGTCCACCCTCCTCACCTTTCCCCAGACGCCGTAGTTCCAGTGCGGGCAAGGCCCCGAATCGCAGCTCTTGGATTCGACCGGCTTCACCCTCTCGTCGCAGTGGTTCGTGGGGCTGCCCTCGCTGTCCTGGCACACCACCACCCTACGCTGGAACCCCCCTGCACAGGTACTGGAGCACTGCAGAGCATGGAGCATGGGAATGTACCTTAGCAACACTGCACAGCATCATAGCAACACCTAAGCAACCCCATGTGGAAAAATAGTATACCAAGCATACTTGATATAAACTTAAGTTGTACTTCAAGCATTCTTAAGTATAAAATAGTATACTTCAGGTGTGCTTAAGCATGCTATTTTTTCACATGGGGTGCTATTAACAGCACCTCAGCAACACTTTGGCAATAACTCAGTAACACCAGAACAGGACTTTAACCACACTTTGGCAACCACACACACACACACACACACAATGCAGCTGGACACAATGTGTCTGAGTCTGCTGACAGCAGACCGACAGTACAGGGCACTGTACATACCGCTCCCCAGGGCCCTGTCCTCCACTGGTGCTCAGCTGAGGGGACGTTCCAGCTGCTGTGCCCGGGGTGGTTGCCAGGGTGGTTGCTGGGGTAGTCAGCGTGGGGCTGGTCATTGGGCCTCAGGCGGTACCTGGAACAGGGCGGGGCGCCGCACTCCTGTTCCATTTCGGGGCGCTTGTCGGGGTCACAGAAGCCCTCGTCCACCGGCTGGTGGTAGTTACTGCACATCACCTGCCTGGTGTAGCGTCCCCGGCCACAGGTCACTGAGCACTGCAGAGATCCAAAAAAGGTTTAAACCCAACGCAGCTGAACGGCTCAACTCCTCAGCTTAACTCTTACTCCACTGCAGACAGGATGGCCAGTCAGTGTAGTTCGAGGGACGGAGTTGGGTGTAGTTCGCAGGGCGGGGTTGAGTGCAGTTTGCATGGTGAGGTTGAGTGTAGTTCGCAGGGTGGGGTTGAGTGTAGTTCACAGTGTGGGGTTGAGTATAGTTTGCAGGGCGGGGTTGAGTATAGTTAGCAGGGCGGGGTTGAGTGTAGTTCGCGGGGGGTTGAGTATAGTTAGCAGGGCGGGGTTGAGTTTAGTTCACAGTGTGGGGTTGAGTGTAGTTCGCAGGGCGGGTTTGCGTGTATTTCACAGGGCGGGGTTGAGTATAGTTCGCAGGGCGGGGTGCGTGAGACTCCCCCACTCACTGGAGACCAGGGGCCGGTCTGCCACTCCCCGCAGGCGCTGAAACACTCCATGGATTCGGCCGGGCGGGGCAGGTGCTCGCAGTACGACTCGTCCGCCACCCTGCCCTGGGCGTCCCGGCAGCTAACGTAGCGCGCCTGCTTCCCCTTCCCACAGGAAACGGAGCACTGGAACCACACAGCACGACGCGTTAGTCCCACAATCCTTTGCATCAGCAGCTCACGGTGCCATGCTCAACTTTTTCCTGGGAATTTCCATCACTAGCAAACATCTAAATAGCCAATAAGCAAAAACAGGAAGTCAGGAAATGTCCAATCAGATAAATACACACACACCCAGCTAATAAGTTAGTCAATCCAATTATCTAAACAATTAGTGCAGTTTTTACTTCTGAGAATTCTTGACAAAAGACCAGTCGGCGAATGCTGTAGAATTACAGGAAATGAAATGCAGATGCAGCATGAAATTGAACGGAAACAGGAGTGAAAATGCACATGAAGAGTCTCCAATGAAATGAGAGAAGTGCTGAATGGTACACAAAAACTACTCAGCTGCTTTTGAGTGTCCCTGTCTCTGTCTCTTATTTCATTAAGTATTACTTATTTTTAAAAGAGCACTTAAATGTGTCCAACCAACTTGCTACGTACAGACAAGAGGGTCACGTTATTTCTTTTTTTTTTTTGCTTTCTGTAATGTTTGCATCTACATTAACAAAGGATAAAGTGAAGAAACCAGAAATGCTCATGATTTCATGAGAGTTCAGCGAGAAACAAGAAAATCTCAGAGTCATTCTACGGATGAGAATCCATTCAGTGTCATAGTCTGAAAACTCACTCTGTCGCACTGTAGATTGAATATTATAATATTGCACATTGCATAATTCCAGTCAAATTTAAATTGAAAGTACTGGATATAATTATTACCAAACTTCAAAAGAAGGTCCCTTAATTTAGTTTGAAATGCTCAATTTTAAAAGGCATTTTGAGGAAGTTTCAGAGATTAACAGTATTTTGGTGCTGAGGCACTGAAACAGCATCTTTATTAAAAACATAACCGAGGCAAACTCATGGCCTAATATGAGGCAAACAGAGAACCAGCTCCATAAACAGGAATCGTCTCAAGTTCACACCATTCATGGCACCCAAATGGCTACAGCCTACGTGACGCATGGGTGGGTTTTTTTCCGGAAAGCCGGATCTGGTAATAGAGGAGCCGCTGTTCAGTCACGGGTCAGTTCAGAGGGCTTTTCCGGCACGTTGGCTTACAGGTTTCGAGCAGGGGAGTCCTCCCCGAACCCGCGCGATTATTTCGAGGAGACCGTAATTCTCATTGAGCGGATGTTCGTCAGGGCAATCACAGGGTGCTCACAGGTAAGGCCGGGCCTCACTGCACGAAGCACATGCGTCATATACATACAACGCGAACTTGGAAGACGTAATTCTTTGAGAGACAGCGAGCGTGTGTGCGTACGTGTGCGAGATAGCGACGCAAACGCGGGGAGACGAGCGAGTCGCGCAGCTTCCTGGCTAGGCCTCACGCCGCTACTGCAGCCGCTTTGAAATCAGACCCGGCGTTTACAGACGATCTGGATTTCATTTACAGCAGGAGAGGGGGATACAACACTGAGTATGAGCGAGAGAGAGAGAGAGAGAGAGAATGAGATTGACAGAAAGAGGGGGAGACAGAAAGAAAGAAAGAATGAATGAATGAATGAAGAAGGAAAGAAAGAAAGAAGGAAATAAAGGACAGAAAGTAAGAAAGAGAGAGAGAGAGGGAGAGAGGCGCAGGACTCACAGTGGTCCAGGAGCCGTATCTCCACTGGGTGATGAACTGCTCCGGGAGGTGGGGGTTAGAAGTGCTGAGGGGGGGAGGGGCTCGCGGGCAGGGGTTCAGCTCACAGTCCTGCTCCCAAAAAACACACAACTGCTGACTACCAAGCCCTTTCACTACAGAACATCACTAAACCTGGGACCAGCCATTAAAATACAGCTCAGCAACACTTCAACCAACCTACTATTTATACGTCAAAATAAAAAAAAACACACCATAAGTCAGGCTGACGTATTGTAGCGCAGCGAATAAACACAGGAGAAAGCACACCACACTACGCTAAATATGGACAAAATTTACAGAACACTCAGTGCAAATGGTTATAACTGTATACTCTCCCTGACAAAAAAAAATAACAAACAATAAAATAGAATAAATCTAGAAAGTAAAGCTAGACCAGCTGCAAAAGGCCATCCCTCTCTCCCCATAGAGTCTTTCCCCAAAGAGTTTTTCAGCTTTTTAAACTAGCAGCACTCTGGGAATTGGGAAGGAAATCTCACTCAGGCATATGACTTTCTCCGATTTATCAGGAAATACACTCCCTACCAACCTATAGGAGGAGATGATGTTCAGCAATAAAGCCAATACTAGTGGCCGCAATGATATTTAGGGCCTGGAAAAAATACCCAGAATTTCCTGACAAATGAAGAAAAAAGAAAAAAAAATGTTTTAAATCAGGAAAAAAACAGTTTGATCCAGAAAATGATTACATTTAGGAGGACAGAAGCCAAGGGATGTGTGCACTGGTTAACCCTCTTGTCCCTGTCAAATTCCCTCAGAAATTGCCTCCCTACATCTGCCCATCTAATCGCCCCATTATGTCATTGGCTGCATAATCCCTTACACTTCCTGCTACACACTTTGACTCAAAGTCATCACTGCAGAAGAGATTTGGGTTCTCACTTGACCTCCCTGTTTAAATAAAGGTAAAAACAAAAGCTTTAAAAAAGAAAAAGAAATTCAGCGGGACGTCCCGGTCTTTACCTGGCTGTCCCGGGGCCTGGTGGCTGCATTACACTCCCAGTTGTCGAGGGTCTTCCCGTACACCCCCGAAACGCACCTCACGGCCCGTACCTGGTAACCATGGCCGCAGGTCACCGTGCACTGCGAAGCCCAGAAGAGAGGATCTGGTGAGAGTGCGTCAAAGGACCACATGGAGCAACACACCTGGAACAGTTAAACCAGCACCGTACCCAGTAGCCTACTCAAAACATTTATACAGAGGGGACCTCTACAGCGACTACAGTTTTTTTGGGAATGTCTTTTTTACTTTCTTTTTTTTTTACTGGAAACGTATCAGTTGGGTTCCAACGGCCAGATGAAGGCTATATCGCAATCGCGTGTTTTTAGCATTTTAATAAAGTTTATTTTTATACTATAGAGCGAGTGTCACACCTCTAGCTTCCTCTTTTTTTAACCACCATCTTTTTTTTTGGATCATGCGTGTTACCAAGTAAGCCCGTTAAAATCTTAAATGACAGATGTTTAATGTTTCAAGCGTGCGATGCTATTGGTCTCCCGTTTCTGTTTTTATGTGAGCCCGAGCTTTCTGCAGCAAACAAATAAATTCCTGGAAATGCTACTCAATTCAATTAGCCTGAATTCACTTCTCAGGCAATGAATGCAAAGCACTTGTAGGGCAGTGATTGAAAGCGCTTCAGTTTTATTAGCGGAGTAAAAGTGTTTGTTTGACTCTCAGGCGCGTTAAGCGGATTTATAGGAGATGTCTGAGTCTTTTGGGGGGGGTGGGGGTGCGGGGGGGGGGGGTGTTTGGTAGAGTGACGACTTGCTGAGTTACGGCTCTGTGAGCATGTGTGTGTGTGTGTGTGTGTGTGTGTGTATGTGTTTTGAAGAGTTGCAACCCTGCAGAGGGAGAGGGGGTGTTGAGTCCATCCACATATACTGGGAGTATAAATCCCAGTTGGCAGGCAGAGGTGGGGGGGGGGGGGCACAAGATTGGCATACAAGCCCTTCCTCCCACCCACAGAGCTGACTTACATTAGCTCTTCAGTGGGAAAGCTGTTAGCCAGACCTGCCAGTGTACATCCAACAGCTCAGGTGAACATGCTTATGCTCTCTCACGCTACCGCCCTGGACGAGAGTGCCTGTTAAACGTACTGTGCTATACTGCAATGCACGTCCTGCAACCTGCTGTATAAAATTCTAAGCTGTATGCATGAGCTGTGAAAGTAAATAAGCGATTTACTTCGATTAACTAAACAACTGCCTGCAATTTATTATGCTAATGATGCCCAAAAGCACATGTGAGCCTTACATATTTTGAATCTTAATTTTATTATTTATTTATTTCTTTTTGTCCTTTATTTATCCAGTTCAGATTAGAAATTGGCCAGTGGCCAATAGCCAAGTCAACAGACCAATTCAATACCTTACAACAACTTTGCACACGGATTTATGTTTATTTCCCTGATTAACCATCCCCTCCACCCTCCCCCCTACCCTCCCCTCCCAACCATGACCCCCGTACCCCCGTCCCGCCCCCCACTCTCTACTTACCATCCCCCAGGAGCCAGCCTGCCAGGAGGGGCACTCTGGAAGCTGGCAGCTCCCCACGGTGGGGGGCTTGGTCTGGGGGTCACAGAGGTGCTCGGGCTGGGGCTCCTGGTTCAGCTGGCATAAGACCTGGCGATGGCGGGGGCCCTTCCCACAGGTCGCCGAACACTGAGGAGGGAGGTGGGGGAGAGAATGAGCGTGAGTGTGTGTGTGTGTGTGTGTGTGTGCGTGAGAGAGAGAGAGAGAGACAGAAAGGCAGAGTGATGGAGAGAGAGTAAGAGAGAGAGAGAAAGGCAGGGAGAGGGCAAGAGAGAGAGAGAGTGAGAGAGAGAGGAAGGCAGTGGGAGAAATACCAAAAAGGCAGTTGAGTAGTTTTTGTGTGCCATTCAACACTTTTCTCATTTAATTGGAGATTCGTCATGTGCATTTTCACCCGTTCTCATTCAATTTCATGGTGCGTCTGCATTTCATTTCCTGTAATTCTAAAGCATTCTGGGACTGGCCTTTTGTGAAGAACCCTCAAAAGTAAAAGCTGCACTGATTGGCTCGTTTAGATAACTTGGTGACTGACTGATTACCCGGCTGTCTGACTGTCAGAATGATTAATTAATTGATTGTATAACTGATAGCCTGTTTGGCCGATCGCCTGATTGACCAATTACCTTACTGGCCGACTGCCCGACTGGCCGACTGCCCGATTGGCTGACTGCCTGATTGGCCGACTGCCTGATTGGCTGATTGTGTGTTTCCATATGAGCTGATCTTTTACCTCGCTCCACTCGCTGGTGGCCCAGTCGGGGCACGCTCTGTTGCTGCAGCTCTCTGTCGCCACCCTCTGGTGATCGGCGCACTCGCGGTCCGCCAACCGCCGGCTGAGGTTGTTGATGCAGTACGAGTCGCGGGTCCTGGTGCCCAGCCCACAGGTCTTAGAGCACTGCAGGAGAACAGCACGACAGAACCTCAATGGGAAGGCAGCAAGGTAAGGTAAAATAAAATTAAGACAACATAAGATTAGGCAAGGAAAGATAAGATTTTCACTGATCAGGGATCAGTTGCTTTAAAGGGATATGTCACTTCAGCATAACACTAGTAATTTTGTGGCAATGCCATTAATGGCCAGCAGGGACAGCTGACGTTGCCAGTATTCATGCTATGCAAATACAATGGTGAAAACACAAAATTACCCGTGTTATACTAAGAAATATCCCTGACCACTACTACGCAACTTCTACACTGACCTGAGATCAGGTGTTGTTGCGCAGGGGTTTCACTGATCTGGGATCAGCCGTTTTAATGCCGGAGCTGTGCCCAACACCGTATGCTCAGGTTATCCACTGACCTGAGACCAGGGGCCGTAGTGCCAGGTCTTGAGCAGGCAGTCCCCGGAGCAGGGCTCCCTCCCCGGGGGCTTGGGCAGGTGTCCGCAGTAGCTGGCGTCCAGTCGCTCGCTCTGGCTCTTCAGCAGGCTGTACCGCACGCACTGCACGTCCAGCGTCCGCACCCCGGGGCCGCACTTCGCCGAGCACTCGCTCCTGCCCGCCATGTGCCACCTGGGAAACGCCGAAAAAAACGCCGCCGTCAGCGCCCTCCCCCTGTAATACTGGCTCATGCCACCGGGGGCACTCTTACAGCCTGGTTCTTAAGCAAACACAATACACTGCAGTACAGTGTACATATGTGGACCAGAAGTCTGCATTGGGCTAGAAATGAGGCCCAAGTCTGGCTAAGCACTATGTCTTTATGGTCCGACCCAAACCAGTGAGAACTTTATTTTTCTGAAATAACAAGCCATCACTTTACAGGACAATAGCAAACAATGCAGAGTTTCCGGAACAAAAGCTACAAGGGAAGGTGCTTGAGATCGCGAAAAGGGGGGAGCAACATTTCCGCTAGTCGCATTTTCCAGCTGTCTACACCTTTTTGATTGACAGGCCAGTATTCCAAGCAGATGCGCCGCAGAACACAACCGGTTCGCCACCTGGGGGCGCTCACCTGAGCTCGCAGTCGCTGTTGCAGGGCTCGTCGTCCCCGCCCGGGCGGGGTAGGTTCTCGCAGCGCTGGTCCGACACCACCAGGCGGTCGCTCTTGCGAACGCACACGGTCCTGCGCCTCCGCTCGCCTTCACAGGAGAGAAGGGAGAGAGACGGACGCACAGACAGACACCAGGTTCGAATTTACGCCAGAGGACGAGGAAGAAAGACAAAGAGAAACGGAAAACACGGCGCACATCTGGAAACGGATCTACGGCCCAGACACCATATTTCCCCCCCCCGGTCAAAAAAAATCATCTGGTCAAAACCTTTTCTTTTCTTTTCCACAGAAAGAAAAGATTATAATAAACTGTGGTCATAAAAACAAATGAATAAATAAAGTCTTGTGAGGGTGGAACAGGGGTGAGCCCCTGAGGGTTTCCCTGGGAGACCCCGGCAAAGCCTCGGTGGGCGGTGCTGCCTGGACAGCAGGCTCACAGACCGCCTGTGTGTGCCAGGGCCTGGGTGATATACTACCACTCCAACAGACAACTGACATGTGCGCAGCCGTCTGTGGATGGGTGGGGGGGTGTGACAATGCTGCCCCCCTCCACTTTGCGCCATGTCGAAAAGCAGGTGGTAGCGAAGAGGGACAGTTATGACATTCTCATGCCCCTTGGTCGGGATCTGGTTTCTGTCACCCTTTCCCCCCCGACTCAACCCAGCTCAGCCACCTGCCTCTATTCCCACCTGCAACTGTAGTCAGGCGGTGGGGGGGACCTAGGGGGGGAGGTTAAGCCTGGGGACTATGGCCAACTGTCGCTGTGCCACTGATTCAAGCACAAATCGCATCATGCAGCAGAGACGTCTGGTGGACGGGGGGAGGGTTGCCATACTGTACTTTGGGGAAGGGGGGCAGTAAGAGATGGAGACATGAGGTACAGGAAAATTAGGGGGATCCCTCCCTTGACACCGTACCCTGACACATTCGGCTGCAGTCCTGCCAGGCTCCGGAGGGGTCCCAAACAAACTGCTCCTTGTGCTCCTCGATTGGGATGTTGAAGGAGTAGCGAACGTCCGGATTGTGCAAGTTCCCGACACATAAAACCTGTCTCAGAAAAGAGAGAGAGAGAGAGAGAGACAGACAGAGACAAAGAAAAAGAGAGAGAGAGGATGTTTCACTGTAGAACTCTCCAATACAAGTGGCCTATACAGCACTTTGTTCTTTAACTTTGAACACCAGATTCAAGCAAGTATGAGCACTTTTTTTCCCCTATTCACTTTTCTGTGTTGGACATGTACTTATCCAGAACCTATTACACAGTTTATACAGTCTGTTTAAACAAAACCAGTTTGCTTACACAACAGCAATACCCAAACCGATGACCAAACCAGAGGTTACCAAACCAGAGGTTATCTCTGACTTACAAGAGCAATCCCTAACCATTATACTGCACTGTCACCGCACAATACCTAAGAAAACCATAGCAAAGATCCTAATGCAAATACTCTTCATTGACTTTAGAGAAAGCTGATGATAGGCCAGTACTGAAAACATCAACTAAGGACTACTGGCAAAGCCTAATGCTCTGGCTACCAGGGAGAGCCCCAGGCCCTGCAGGTTTTTGCTGTTGCTCAGCACCTAATTGGCCAATTAAAGCAGCTGATTACACAGCAAACTGACCTGACCTGCTTACTTGGAACTGAACCGGTTTTAAAGGGAGAACAAACAGCCGGCAGGCCCCGTGTCACACCTGCACCAGACCCAGGAACTCCTGAGCTGGGATAACACAAGCCGCTCCAGCTTTCTTTGTCCGCTAATACTATCCAGGGTAAACTGTTTCAGCTGCTTACCATCATTGAAAACGTCCGGTATTGTTTTGGCTAGCCAAGCTAGCTGAAGGTACCGCCATTTTAACTAGCCAAATGCTTAGCTCAAAGGCTGACCTGAAGGACCAGCTCCTCCTCGATCCTCTCGGTGCAGTTGATCCGCTCTTCTTTGGTGTCCGACCCGCTGTACTCGATCAGTGTTCCCTTGAAGTTGATCTCCCTTTTGAACATGGATACCACCATGTTCCCGTTCAGAAGAAAATCTGACTGGCCGTCTGATAATGCTGCAAAAAAAGCAAATGCATAAACACAGGCCGTGTAAACGCAGAGAGTAGCTTCATGCTGTCAGAGATTTTTCTTCTACTGGGTGAAAACCGTAAACAGATATTTTCATTTCTGTGCTCAAATCAAAAGGAAGACATTTTGAAATGAGATTTTGTCCAGAGGGCACAAAACAGATTTAGTGCCAGTACTGGCTCTCTCATACATACGCACGCAAGCACACGCACATGTGCGTGTGCACACATGCACACGCACACAAATCATTAACAGAATATTTCTCCCAAAAAATATGCAGTAATTACAATGTCAGAAACGATGTCAGGGTACTCGTGTGTGTTTAAGTCTTGAGAAACATCTTGTTTACATTCGAGCCTCCACACGATGGGTTTAGAGTTTCCCTGACACAACTGCCTACCGCACCGTCCCACGAGTCAGGCTCCCCCAATTTTTTTGGGGCGGAACCGAGGGGTGGGGGAGGGGGGTCCTCCTGTAGCACTAGGCCAGAAGAACGAGGATGAAAGACGAATCTGCGTCAGCTCGCGACGTCGCTAACAAATTTCCACATAGGGGCGTTTATCGCCACCCATCTCCCTGAGCCCCTATGCTCTTTCATCTGGTGCCTGCTACACATGTCTCCAATTACCACCTCCCTCTTCCCTCCCTCCCCCTCCCCCCCAACCTCGCGGTCGCTCGGTTCACCGTCCCCGTGGCTGGAGAAGCCTCAGGCCAGCACAGAGAGCTGTCAGACACCAGAGGACCAGTGCAGGCCCTTACATTTTAAACTCAGCAAAGAACCAGATTCAATCTACATTTTGTCCTTAACATTGGCCCAGATTCAATCAACATTTGGCATAATCTTTGGCCTACAAATTTAAGTAAATGCAAGTTCTGTTTATCTTTACAATATTATTTTTTTAAACACCGTCCTTCATCTTTGGTTGGCTGTGGTTCATGAGCTTATAAAGAAATCCATCTGAGTTATCAGATCAGGTAAATGGCAGAGGTTAATTTAATTATTAAGAGCAGAGGTCAGCATGAAATCCAGAAACAGATACAAACTCCTCCACCCCCCTCCCCACCCCCCAAATTTTATCAGGTCAAGTCTGGGGTTTTGACGTTGGTGAAATTTTTTCAGAAAGAAACCAGAGAGGAGCTCTCCTGCAATCACGTAGAATGAATAAATCCAAGCCAGCATACCTTCATACCTGAAGGCCTCAGGGAAATACAACCAGAAAATAAGTGCCAATCACCATCAAGTTTATTCCATTTCTTCTTATCAACATGCTCTGCGATTGGTGGATCTCTTGCCTGGTTTCTTTATGAAACATGACAACGGCAACCTTGCATCCCCGTTTCCTCCCTGAGTACAGAGTTCAGAGCTTGTGCTCGTTATTACGGTGACACTATGCACATTACACACAACACAGCAACGTGCGGAGCGTACGCCAATCCTGACAGTCAACGGAAAGGCTCACCGAGGTAGTTGTCATCCTCTGGTTTCCCAGAGTAGCTGACCTGCTTCACGTCGATGTTTGTCGCTCCTGCCGGGATTCGCACAACAACATTGTAACCTGGACAAAAGAAAAAGAAGAAAATTAAGTTAGAAAATTCTAAAGAAAAGCAGACGTTCTCACACCAACTGCACCGGAATGCCGTCCCACACCAATTTCACATCTCCACAACATCTGTGCTGGAAACAATTCAAACTTTGGAAATAAAATGTTGCAATTTGGAAATAAACTAACTCCTGAGAGATGGTTTTGCAGTCAGATTAAAATAATTAGCAATTACACACAAAAACAAATTTCCCAGCTCTCTCCCAATAGAAATGCAGTGAACTCTGGCTGTAATACCAGGGAGGGCCACTCAGGGGCAGCACTTGTAAAGCTTGAACCTCTTGTCCATCAAAGGAGACGTACATTCATTCTTCAATTAAGACGGAGATATTAGAATGTTTTAGAGGCATTTTCTGTCATTCTTCTATACTGATGGGAAGTTTTGATGTGATGAAAACAAATAATTAAATAAAAAGAAATAAAAAAAGAAAGAAAAAACAAAAAAGGAAATAAATGCGTGCATTTCAGTACAAGTGCTGTCTTCATGCAGGAGTGTGTGTGTGTGAGAGAGAGAGAGAGAGAGAGAGAGAGAGAGGGACTTCCCTTTATTAAATCTGTACTCTAACCAGTACTGACAATGTAAGATGCAAGATCACAGGCATAATGACTGAACCAAAAACCCACTCAAGCAAAATTCCCCAATGAAAAAACCACAAACTACACTTAAAGACCCCAGGCCAGACCTATGACCACACACACACCGGAATGCACAAACACACGTACACACCCACCCACCACCCACCACACACACACACACACACACACACAACACACACACACACACACACACACACACACACCACACACACACACACACACACACACAACACACACACACACACACCCACCCCCACCACACACACACACACACACACACACACACAGCCAGGCCACAGAATGCAAAAGCCGCAGTCTCAGAGATAAGGGTCTCCAGGGAGACCAAGGGCCTCGATTCCCCCTTCTCCGACCCTCCTGACACTCCCAGGGATTTTTGAGGTCACCTCACGAGGTGGTGCTGTACCCCAGGTTCAGCTCTGAGAACCCCCCTGGACGGCCGGAGGAATTTAAGCAGAGCCCCTCTGAGCCACGGGCATGTTCCTAATCAGAGTGGACGTGGGACAGGGGATGGGGGGCAGGAGTGGGGGGTGTGCCAGCTAAGTTTTGTGATGGATTTCCCCACCCGGCTTTCGCCATCCCAAAGCTGGGGCTGCTCCCTCTTTCACAAGCTCCAATTTTTTACACCCGAACACGGACAGTTCCCGCAGTTAAGCCATACACACGCCCCTTTCTTGTGGGGAGGGCGGGATTACATACAGGAAGCCTCCCTTCAGAAACACGACAAAACCATGACTGCTCTGGTGCGATGAGAAAGGAGGTGGAGAAAGGAGCAACTTTCAAAATGCACTGTACTTTTCCTTCACTAGCAGAAATGTAGGGGCAGTAGTGTAGTGCAGTGGTCAGGGAACTGGGATCTAAGAGGTTGCATGTTTGACTCCCAGAGGGTCAGATAGCTCAGAGAACAGCAGAGAACTTGCTAAGACTCGCCAGTTATAATGGCAGCATTCAGAACGCAATGCCATCACCTGCTTTCAGTTTCATTCAAACTCATTATCTCACTGAACCAATAAAGTTAATCCCTCCGTATACAAATCTGACTTTTAACACAAGCACGCCCGCTAGCATGCACACACGCAACCAAATATTTACCGTATTGAGCATTGTTGAAGGTGCCGGTGAGGGTTTTGCAGGAGGAGTTGTCGCCCCCACACACCCCGCACTTGTCGTAGCGAGCCTTGGAGTTGAGCACGTGGTCACAGCCCGCTTGCTGGAGGAAGCAGAACGAGCAGAAGGGGGGTCATGTTCAAATGCGCTGCAGCGAGCCGCCAGCTGTTCCGTTTGTCACGTTCGGGACAGCTGGTCCCCCCTGACACCCTTTCCCCAAGGACAGTTAAAACCCCAGTGACGTGATGTCAGATAGAGCTTATCATTTTTAGCATTGTCAACATGTAATCATAGACAGTCACTGTGCAGTCAGCACACTCGCACACACAAATACACAAATCATCTATACCATGCAAAGCTCTCATACGTCCATGAACAGTTTTTCAATTTACATACACAACATTATGTTCAGTCAGAGAGGGCTTAGAGCCAAAGTTATTACTATAATAAATAACAATGTCACATACAGCATCCAGAAACAGATAAGAATATATGGCATATGTATATCAATACAAGGAAACAACTGGAAATGAAAGGCTTTTGCATTATGTTGTGTCTTTGTGTATGTGTGCTTGTGCATGTTTGTGTGTGCATGTGCGTTTGTGTGTATGTGTGCAAATTTGTGCACACACATGTGTGTGTGTGTGTGTATGCTCGTGAGTGCAAGTTTGTGTGTGCATACAGGTACAGTACGTGTGTGTGTGTACGCGTGTGAGTGTGTGCATGTGTGCGTATGAGCGTGTGTGCTTTTTTGTGATATCGCGTTCGTGTTTTGGAAACGGTACCCGGCACAGGCCCTGCACGCAGATGTCGTTGGTGTCGGGCCCGCACTGCGTGCCGTCGATGACGCGGTCCTTCAGCTGATAGTACGCTGTCGTCCCCGCGGCCCGGCAGAACAGCTTGCACCGGTCCTTCATCAGAACTGCGGAGAGGAGCGGCCCGCAACGCTCGTCAGTCAAAACGCCTCACGAGCAGGCCGTGACCAAACGATGACCGCGTCGTAGCGAGTAAATAAGATAATAAGAGAAGAGGTGAGCAGGTGAGAATGTTCAGCCAAACGCCAACAACTGCCAGAGGCATTTAGTTTCTGGGAAAAAGGCAATCAGTATTTATCTGATTAATCATGGGGGAATCAGGGTTTCCTTGATTGATCTTGGGAGGGGATCAGTGGAATCAGTATTTCCATGATTGATCTTGGGGGAATCAGTGTTTCCTGGATTAATTTTGGGGGGGATCAGTGGAACCAGTATTTCCCTGACTAATCTTGGGGAAATGAGTATTTTCCAGATGAATCAGAAAGAATCTGCAGCGCAGCGCACTCACTCCCGCTGTACTTGGGGACCCAGCGGACGGTGGCGGTCAGGCCGTTGATGTTGAAGTGTCGGCCGTCGTAGCGGGTGCACTGCTCCTCCCGGAAGTCGCGGCGGTCCCGTGGGCACGGCTCGGTGTTGCAGGAGCGGAACTTCATCCTGCGGCCCACGCAGAACTGCCCTCCGTTTCGGGGCCTAGGGGTCAAGAGTCAAAGGTCATCATTCACAATTCAAATCGCTATGGGAGGGAGCAGGAACCAAACGGTATCGATCATAAAATCTGGCGATTCATTAAGGGTCAGAATTATCTGTGTCTTATACAAAGTCACAAAGATTCAGGAGGGAGTTTTACTCAGTGTCAGAAAGATTTGTGAGTATTACTCAGTGTCAGAAAGATTTTTGAGTCACACACAGAGTCAGATGGATGTGTGAGTCTTCCTGGAGAGTTATAAGGATGCATTAGACTTACTCAGAGATTCAGAGGGATTCATGAGTCTTACTCAGAGATTCAGAGGGATTTACGAGTCTTACTCAGAGAGTCAGAGGGATTTGTGAGTCTTACTCAGGTTGATTGCAGTCTCTGGCTGTGCTCCTAGTGCCTCCCCCACAGGACCTGGAGCAGGCGGTGTAGGGCCCCCAGGGACCCCACTCCCCATGAATGGGCCCCGCTTCCATCTCCTTATTCACACACATCCCGTGCCTGCAGTGCTGGAGGAGGAGGGAACACAACAGGCACTTTATATAAACATATAAACAACCACCACAGTTTGGAATGCATACGGTTTGGAGTGCACATTGATTGGAGTGCAAACTGACTGAGCGCACACATTGGAGTGCACACTGATCGGAGAGCACACTGGTTGGAGCACACACTGTTTGGAGTGCACACTGATCGGAGAGCACACTGATTGGAGCACACACTATTTGGAGTGCACACTGATCGGAGAGCACACTGGTTGGAGCACACACTGTTTGGAGTGCACACTGATCGGAGAGCACACTGGTTGGAGCACACACTATTTGGAGTGCATACTGTTTAGAGCATTGGGAGTGTAAATTGTCTGGCTGGTCAGAACGGGCGGTTAAACTGTTGTCGTCTCATTCCTTCTGCCCCTCGCCATTTGCCCCCCGACCCCACCCCCCATACTTCAGAAGCCTCCCGCGCCCCCCTGATCAAAGCCGCACCGCCCGGCCGAGGTCTCCACGCCGCTGGACGCACTGATGCACGACAAAGAGAACGGCGTCAGGGCCACGGTCACGCTCTGCCAAACACGTCAATCGCACAGTTACCCCCCTCCCCCCACCACATCCACCCCTCTGGGGATGAAAGCTTTCCTGTGGGGTTCCTGTGTTTCAGCTCACTGAAACTCACCACTGAAAAAAATATTATTATTATTATGATTATTATTATGATGATTATTATTATTATTCCTCCCAGCACACAGTGAGTGGGCAGCTGCTCTGTGGGTAATGGATCGTCATGGTTTCGGATGACGGGGGACACGGAAACGTCCGGTTACGGCACGTCACCTCGGCCGAGCCTGAGACCGCGGTACTACAGCTGTGCAGGAAGCGCCGGCGGCGGCGGCGGCGGGCGTGGTCTCAATCGCCCGCCCTCCGGCATCGCTGACCTCATTCCCACGTGCTGCGGCTGACAAGGCCCAGTTCTGTCAGTCACAGCTGTGCTGAAACGCCCCAGCTGTGGGTCATTACCAACCTGCCGTCACACTAAATATACCCAGAGCACTCCCCCAACGCACTAAATACACCCAGCAGACTCTCCCAACGCACTAAATACACCCAGCACACTCCCCACCGCACTAAATACACCCAGCACACTCCTCCAACACACTAAATACACCCAGCACACTCCTCCAACACACTAAATACACCCAGCACACTCCCCCAATGCACTAAATACACCCAGCACACTCCCCCAACGCACTAAATACACCCAGCACACTCCCCCAACGCACTAAATACACCCAGAGCACTCCCCCAATGCACTAAATACACCCAGAGCACTCCCCCAACGCACTAAATACACCCAGCACACTCCCCCAATGCACTAAATACACCCAGCACACTCCCCACCGCACTAAATACACCCAGCACACTCCTCCAACACACTAACTACACCCAGCACACTCCCCCAATGCACTAAATACACCCAGCACACTCCCCCAACGCACTAAATACACCCAGCACACTCCTCCAACACACTAAATACACCCAGCACACTCCCCACCGCACTAAATACACCCAGCACACTCCTCCAACACACTAAATACACCCAGCACACTCCCCCAATGCACTAAATACACCCAGCACACTCCCCACCGCACTAAATACACCCAGCACACTCCTCCAACACACTAAATACACCCAGCACACTCCCCCAATGCACTAAATACACCCAGCACACTCCCCCAGCACACTCCCCCAACACACTAAATACACACAGCACACTCCAACACACTAAATACACCCAGCACACTCCCCCAACACACTAAATACACACAGCACACTCCTCCAACACACTAAATACACCCAGCACACTCCCCCAACACACTAAATACACACAGCGCACTTCCCCAACGCACTAAATACACCCAGTACACTCCCCCAGCACACTAAATACACCCAGCACACTCCCCACCGCATATACTGCACACAGGACTCAAAGACACCTCACGTACGGAACATACAGGCGACATATTCTACCAACAGGGATTTAGAAATCCTGTCCTGAAGGCAAGGCCACAGCGTTCGCAGGTTCATTCCTTTTCCGATCGATCCACGGTCAGTTTAGGCCTTGGATACACGGTGCCTATACTCTTTAGCTAATCAATGACTTAAGTACTCAATAAGCGCTTGATTTATTAGGTCCATTAAGCACTTTCACATGAGGTTTTGCCAATACACATGAAAACCCAGCGCACACCGCGGCCCTCCGGGGCTAGAGTCTGACATCCCGATGCAGGTCAAAACCTTTGGCCATGGCTAATAAACAGGTATTCAACAGGCGGCCATTTTTTTTTCCCAGGGCGCACTTAGGCAGTTAAGACGAGCTCATTCGTTCTGACAGCGGCGTGCCGTGTGGAAGCGTAAAGGAAACTTCTAGACTTAACGAGCACCCAGTCGCTCCCGTTGCCGCTCCCTCCCCCCCCCCCATGCCCCCCCCCCCCCCCAGCACTTTTTGTGATGTAAATATGAACATTTGGGAAAGGGTTCACGCACGTGAGGCGAACATGCTGCGTGCTCAAAGATCACCGCCCAGGGGTTAAGGGTTCTTATTTTTCTAAAAATCACCCCGGAAACCCTCTCCTTTCTTCCCGGCCGGCAGAGGTCACGGGGCGAATTAACTCCTTCCGTCACACTTCACAAGAACCGCATGTTCCCGAGGCCTCTTCGCGAAGCACGTATAACCCGTTTGTAAATAACAGCTTTATGAACAATTGATACACAAATACTCCACTTCCCACAGGTAGCCTAAATAAGGTATAGCACATGCTATGTAGAAAGCTGCTCTCAAACATTACATTGCACACAATGTCATTTTTGACACAAGGTCGCCAGGTACATGATAAAAGACACACGACTGTGGTTAAATTGAGAGGGCCCTACTCAAGCCACAACCCTACAGGTCCTTGACAGAAATCAGACAGAGGATGACTTTAAAGAGGATCCCACTAAGGTCCTACTCTGTAAATATGTACTCTGGACAAATTACAGAGAGCTCTGCTCAAGACACTACGCTGAACGTTCCTCATTAACCGAAGAACTGAGGACAACTTAGAGTGCCCCACTCAAGATACTACACTTCAAATCCCTGATAAAACAAATACACACAGGATGATTTACAGAGGGTCCTACTCTAGACAATGTAGAGGATTGCAATGTAGGCCCTTCATTATAAATAGGACAGACGCAGATTGGAGCACACTGGAAAACATTTTTAAATGTAAATGTAAAAACAGGCACCCCACGAAGACACACAAAACAGATGTGCCTGCACGATACAGCAAACAGTAAGAGAAGGAGGGGAGCACAACAACTATGGCAAAATGCTGAGACAAGAATGAATCCAAGACAGACTTCCAGAGCGAACTAATTCCTGGAAAAGGTTGAGTTGGAGAACTCTTTTAAAATGAAGGCAGAGAACAAACTTCTCCATACGCCCTGAGGAGTCTCAAAGGAAGACGTCAGGTGACGTCAAAGCGTCAGTTTCTCGTCTTTCCATCGATTAAACCAAGAATGTAAGTTTTCTGCCTTCATCTTAAAGAGCGCTCCAACTCTTTTCCAGGAATTAGTGCACTTTGGAAATCTTTCTTGGATTTCTTTTTGTCTGTGCCAAGACAGACACTCAGGCTAATTTACAGAGCACCCCGCTCAAGACGTTACATATTAACGCTCTGATCAACACGTACACTGAGGCAGATTTCACTGCAGGGGCCTGATGGGTCACACGAGGCTACCCTTCAGGAAATACCTTTGTAAAAGACCGCAGGTTTCTCGCCGTCTCGCAGCACCCTGACCACGGTTCCACAACACACTCCCACTACAACCACTGCCCCCATTCAGGAGCTGGATCAGAGCACACAGAAAACAGCCTCGCCCTCTCGCAAGGTTGGTGCAACGACCAAAATGTGTTCCTGCCCAGAAGACTCGAGCCGACCCATACGCACATTAAAAACTGCGAAAGCTACACTTTCGAAGCAATTACATCACCGCGTCATCAGACCGCTCGCCAGGCCGACAAAGACCACTTCATCCGAGCTCACTTAGCCAGCTCACCTTTCAGCGCAGCCTTCCATTTGAACAGCTGGATATATTTACCCAGGCAATTTGGGCTAAGCCTCGCCCCGCTCAAGGGCAGGATGGCTCCGTGCCACGCCAGGGCCTTGACCGTGAGACTGAACCTTGGGTTTTTTCTTTTTTTTTTTACAAAAACATAATGACATTAATAAAGACAGGGGTTATTAATCAAAGCCCCCCCCCCACCCCGAGGGGGTCTGGAGCTCCAGTCTGGCGGGTGCGGAGGCGGAGCAGTAATGCGTGCCGAAGGCCGACCGTGACCGCGAGCGAACACCTGCAGCGCACGGACCGAGTTCTGGCTAGCGCTAGCGCCAGCAACCGCACGGCAACCGCTCCCACACAGAGTGTGACGCAACGCTAATGAAAGGAAGGGGTCAAACGGGATATCATTAATGACAAGCAGGTGTTGATAGCCCTCGAAAGGACCTCTTATACTGATGAGAGGCAGGCCCTGGGTGATTGCGCTCCGCTATCTTGCTTTCGTCATCCTTTATTGAGACACCGACTCCTTCCTGTTTCCCCACCACACTGCAATCTTCTCCATGGCAACCAAATCACGAACAGAATATACACTTTCGAGTGAATAATACGGACACGCTATTCTACTCTTATTCTACTCCTGACCGGCTTTTAATTCCCTAGTTTACCACTCCAAATGACTGTTGAGGTCTCAAGTTGACCTACACGGTTAAATTAAGTTCAGATGATTCAAATGAAATATAAAAAAGTATCTACCAAAACACGTGCCACCTCGCTTGATAAAAGTTACTACAGTAGGCGATTGAGGGTAAAACTCCAAGCTAACATGAAACCAAAATCTAACATTACTAAGATCATAAATTTTGAACGGATTTGACAGACATGGTTTTATAAGAAGCTGTACATAAATCTGGTCAACCACACACTGTCAATCAGATAATTGAAATTCAATAAATTTACCAAAAAATCCTCATGCATAGAGCATCATGGGCACTGAATTTGAGTTAATCAATCCATTGAAATTCACTTCCTGCACCAACTGAACTGAAATGGAATTGACCGCCAACCCCCCCCCCCCCCACCCCCCACCCCCACCACCCACCACCAAACCCTGTCACAGCAAGTTCTCCTTGATTTCCCCCCCCCCCCCCCCACCCTCATTAAGGAACATGTATAGACATTCTTGCCCCTCTTTTGGTCTGAACACTTGCTGTCATCCTGTATGGATTACAGACCCCCCGAGAGGGTTCGGGGGCTGGGGCCCAGAGACAATGCCCCAAAAGCAGCAGGCCCCTGGCGGGATTAGCGGACAGCATTCTGCAGGGCTAGCGAGCGGGGTGTCACCCCCACGCCGCTACACCGGTGGTCCGGGACACCGTGTTCTAGTCTGGAGGCACAAGACCACCGGCATGCTAACCACCCCCTCCCCCTCCCTCCTCACTACCACTACCACCACCAGGCCCCAAAAAACACCCTACAAGGGACCTGCTGTCAGTCAGAGCCAAAGAGTTTCAATCCCTTTCTGAGAGAGAGAGAGAGAGAGAGACACACACACACACCTCACATCCCACTCCCTACTCTTCACTCTTAAACATCTTAGTTTTGGTCTCAAAAGTTAAAGTTAAAGAAAAGAATGAGTAAAAATACACAATCAAACTATGTCCCTTGTGTGTGGAGCATGCATATGGAACAGTGGTCATTACCCGTTGACGCGCACAGATTTTAGTCCTGGGAAGCACTGAGTAGAAACAGGCTTTTCATAGCAGAGCACATATTTTGGTCCTCAGAAGCACTGAGCTAAAACAGGCTTTGCAGTGCAGGGCAAAGGTTTTAGTCCTGAGAAGTACTGAACTGAAGTAGGCTTTTCATAGCAGAGCACATATTTTGGTCCTCAGAAGCACTGAGCTAAAACAGGCTTTGCAGTGCAGGGCAAAGGTTTTAGTCCTGAGAAGTACTGAACTGAAGTAGGCTTTTCATAGCAGAGCAGATTTTGGTCCTCAGAAGCACAGCGCTGAAACAGGTTTTGCGGAGCAGGGACCACTATTGAGGCTCAAATTCAGCTTTTCCTCGAAAGGAGCAGCCCGTCACTGCGAATGAAGTGGGACATTCAAAGGCCAAGAGAGAAAAGACTCCCAGCTGTGGTAGCATGTGTTTTGGATTAGTTTTATAACACACAAACAAAGACACACACCTACCCTCAAACCCACGCACCCACCCACTCACACACACAAACAAATACACACGCACATGCACGCGAACACACACAAACAAACAAACACACATAGGCATCTGTACACACACACACACACTATATCATGGCAAACCTTTGCACTTTAAATGGCTTAAACAGGTACATTGTTACAAGTTAATATGGGACACCTCAACACCAAAATATATTAATTAAATCATAAATGGGCAGCAAATAAAGACGCACTAAAAAAAAAAAAAAGAAAAAAAGAAGGTTCTCAACACCTGCAGTGATAAGCTCAGGGACACGGCGGCCTGTAATTGGGAGACTGTGTCCCTGGGCCCTGGGGGGGGGGGGGGGGTGGAGGGGGAATGAGAGGGCAGAGAGGGGTGGATTTAAATACCTCTCAGCCTTTCATTTTAACACGCCGGTATCCTCCGACCGCCCTTTCATCTCTCTCTCTCCTCCACACAGCCGGCCCCAATATGCGCGTCCCACAATCCCCCTCTGCTCAGGAAATACATGCCAGCTTGGATATCTCTCCACTCTACAGGGGTCTGAGGTGGTGGGGTGGGGGGGTGGGGGGGGTTCAACTCCATTTATAATTCTGTCAATTCAGGAAATGAAGTGAAATTCAGTTTGTTCAATCCTAGGGAGCATCTCCCAATAGAATATTAAGACCAATTTTTTTTTCCAAATTTCTATTTCATTGCACTGAAATGAATCCCTCTTCAGATGTAGAGGTCATTTTTCCATAGTTCAAACTCAGTTCAATTCATTCAACAGAAAAGCTCCCCCAAAACAATATATATGAAGACTTTTTAATTCACATCTCTTCTCACTGGGACGTTGGTTTCGATCTAACGTTTGAACCATCAGTGGCAGAAACATCGCCGCGGTCATCATGGTGACTCATAACCACGGAGTTGCAGACTCAAATCCCAAACTAAGCATAGCTGTTGTACGCTTGAGCTATGTACTTAAACGTAGCGTTGCATTACTTTACACTGTATTCATTTTGAACACGGCACCATCCAGAGCAGCTTATAATGCTAAGGAACTTAAGTGCACCCACTTTAGTTATATGAGGCTAACCACACTGTTAAACCAGAGACAGTATGTCAACATTGGAGAAGCACAAATCCTGGTTAACTACACCAACAGAGAACCATAAAGCCATCATTATGAACAAGTATAAGAAGACGAGAGGTATTTCCAACAGTAATACTAAAGCCAAACTACACACTGTGAGTCAAGCATTTAAAATTGTATGGATGAGTGAACCTTTCAAGCGCAGCAATACATTTAATCTACCTTACCAGCAATGCACTGTGAACACACCATGCCAGGAAGTTATCAGGATTTCTGGAACAAACCTGCCATTTTACATGTTTTGCGTCTATTATGGTATTTGTTAACACTCTGAAATACAAGCACGTGCAGCTTAAACTATACTTAGATAATTCCACACAAGAACACCAAACGCATATTTTTAACACTGAAGACTGAAGAGGTGAAAATGTACGCACAGGGGGAAAAAAAAAAAAAAACAGAAAAAACAAACCTCTTATTTAAACGTGTGTTTGAGTAAAGGCCTGACCACAGAGATGGGAAACGGCTGAGAATGTGACCCGTTAATTTCGCACTAATGACAGCCCTGCAGCTCAACAGGAACAGCGAAGGGGCCCCGTCAGCTCGGCATTGCATCAGCCGCCGCCGCGTTGCCATGGAAACGAGCACGTCGAACGCGCGGCGTCCAAAAGTGACCAGTCAACAACAAGCAACTCAGGTATCAGCCCCTACTCATAACAGAGAGGGCCAATCATAACTGAAACTGTGCAATTCATCTGTAAATAAACAGACAATTTTCCAGCAATGAACTCTGAGCAATGCAGTGCTGAAATAGTGCAACAGGGCTAAAGCTTTCCTATTCTACATGGCTTATTGGTCAACATGGGCTGAAAACACAACTTTCTGAATGCACATATAGCTTGGAATGAACCCACACTGATATAAGCACTATTGATTGATCTTGCTTTGAAACACTTTACTCTGTAAAAACCAGTAAAATTGGGAAAAAAAATAATATTGCCAATCCCTGGGAATTTTCATCAAAACATGTTATTAAGTAAAATGCAATAATCATTTTAAAAATAAGCAAATACCGGAAAATAACGATCCTTAATCCGCAGAACTTTCTGGCATCTGAAGGGTTAAAATATTTGAAATGAACAACCTGACCCTGGTCTGATTACTGGTCTTTTTTCCTCCTCCAGAGATATTTGATAAGGAACCCCAGTGACTTATAGCCAGTGTGCATTATTATAAAAATGAAAACCACACGCAAAACCATGTGCAAAAGACATGCAGTGTATGCCAGAGCTTCACATAGGACCGGACTGAAATGCCACTTTCAGAATGCAAAAACAGCAATGAATTAGTTCATCAGAATCTATCAATAATCTGAGTACAACAATAAGTTTTGCATAATTTGACAGACATCTAGAGCGGAGCCACAAACATGGGGGGCTGCTAGGAACTATAGGTGAACAAACTACGGGAAAACCTGGGCCTGGAATGACCCTCGGCCAATCAAATCGCAGGACTAGCTCGACCTGACGTGAACCAGAGGCCGAGAGCAAGTGAGAAACGTCTGAAAATACCACAGGACCGACCTCACCTGAAATAGAGCACAGCCAGAGGCCAGGGAGAAAACAGGTCTGGCGGTGAGCTACGTCCAATGACAACCGCAGGACCAAACTGACCTGAAATGAACCACGTATCAGAGGGGCCGGGAGAGAAAACCAGGTCGGGAACGAACCACAGCCAAACAGACAGCAGGGGCACCAGTACCGGAATGTCCTTCAGCAAGAAAATCGTCTTTTGAAATTCCACAAAACTCCCGTCTGTAATTGGCTGAAACCAGACCAATTAGAGGTAACCGAACACCATTCCGGAGGCTGCTCTGGACACTGTATGGGGCCTTACTTCAAGCGAGAGCAATGTACCGTCAGCAGTCAAGGGTTTCATGAACGCCCAACTGTTTTTCAGGTTATTTTGAACAAAGCACTTCTTACTTTAGTTCTTTTACAAATCATTTGTGATGGTTTTTTTGAGTTCTCTAATCTCCAATAAAAATAAAATCAATAATTAATAAAAGTGAGCATTAAACATAAATACATGACAAAACTATATAAATTAATTTTACATTCATTTCAATTGGCTGAAATAAATCATTCAAAAGCTAAAAATGATAACATTTAATTAATTAATTAATTTTTTTTAAAAAGATACTGCACATATACTTTGCATTTCCCAGGTCTTCTGCAGCTCAACTACATGGGCCATTTCAGATTTTGCAACGCTCTACGCTTCCTACCACAACGCAGGCCTCCGACAATACCCGCTCTTAGAAAACACGTCTTCCCACAAGCCAACGAATGCCAAAACAGGCGACCTTTTTTTTTTTTTTTCCCTGGGGGGTGACCATAGCAGGCCCGGGGGATGAAAGAGGCAAGATTCATCATGCTTGGCGTTCCCCAAACCATCAGAGAGCTTTTGAAGAGCGGTGCAGGAGGAGGAGGAGGAGCAGGAGGAAGAGGGCAGCGGCGGTATTTATAGACAACAAGCGATGGGCTGCCCTCGTTAGCCCACGGCCCACTGGGCCAGATGACAGGAAGACCGACCCGGTCATGTGACAGGATTACTAACTGCAGCACACTGAGTGGGGACTGGTTAACAGAGGACAACACCCTGACCAATAGAGGCCCACCGAACTCAGAACCCCATACAACCAATGCAGAGTGGGGGGGGAGGGGATTCATTTTCCCCCTCATGTTATTTATGGGGAAAGCACAATAATATATTACGTTCACAAATGATTCTGATTCGTTTTTTAACAATTCCTCCTAAAACTGCTAAAAAAAGATGTTTGTAGTTGTATGTTCAATACTCTAATCAGCCTGATCTAGGATCAGTCTCTTGCTCAGTGGGTTCTTAAGGACTACTCCTAAAAATGCCCCGAAGGGAGAGGGGAGGGAGAGAGGAGGGGGTGAGAAGGAGAGAGGGACTAAAGTGAACAAAAAAAAAAAGTCTAAAAGCCACTCAGGAATTCTTTAGGGACTTTTTTTCCCCCCTTTTTGATGGAGCACATCGAGGCAAATATTTACAAGAGATGAAGTTAGCTTTTTATGGCCTGAAATTACACAGCGGGCCGAGGCTAATGAGAGATTCATGGAGGGCACTTAGAAAACGGGGCAGGGGGGGCAGCCAAAACAATGGCTGGCTGCAGTTTTCCCCCAAAAACTCACTTCACGGGGGCTAGCTCGGGGGGAAGCTGCCCCACAGAAGTGCTTTCATCAGCCAAAAAGAAGAAAAACAGTCCTCGTTTCTCCCCGTGTGTCCCAAAACCGTCACCTGCCTGCCTGGACCAGGCATCCCACGGCATCCATGGTGTAGTGCCCAAGGAGAGCTCCAAATCAATTAGAAACCACCGCAGCTCCGAACACACACACGGGTGCACACACACGAACCCACACACACACTCGCACACGTTCAATACACACACACAAGTACACACACACACACACACACGTTCAACACACACACAAGTACACACAAACACACACTCACACATGCAGTCGTACACACCCACACAAGCACACACACACACAAACACACACACACACACACTGTCCAGGATAATGAACAAAAACCAAGGGGGGAAAAAAACAGCCCCTGAGAAGCTATAGAGATCCCCAATTAAATCGACCCGCTCTCGTAGCCTACCCACATGAAAGAGCTCTGCTGAAGCAGGTGAACAGCCCCCCCCCCATCCCCCCATCCCCCATCAGCTTCCTCCACATCAAAGACCTGTGTCAAGATGACATGAAGCACTCTACACTAAAAACAAAGGTGGCACATAGCGGGCAGAAAAAACGTCCTCGTGCATTTGAACGACGCGGCTGAGAGAGTGTAGCGGCTAACCTGAGAAACGCTACACTCCTCAGGCTGAGGACCCCCCTCCACCACAGCCCCTCAAGGAGATTGAGGACAACTTCAACTGGACATTCCTCCATTTTATTTTTTTGCTGTCACGCGTTTTTCATAAGACAGCTGATGCAGAGTCTCAACCTTTGGGATTTCTGATTACACGGCTTTAGTCTCGAAATCTATAACAAGGTTCGGATAGCAGATTCCCACTGAAACCTTTTACTTTTTGAAGGCCGTGATTTGGGGCGGCTTTGTGTACAGTAGGTGCTAGAGATTAATAATGAATATGATTTTAGGGTCCTTGCCTTGCCAAGGTATTTGACCACCCATGTTCCACAGTTAATCTATTACCGTCATACTTTTTTAAAAATCACTTTGTGTTCTGTGGATCTCATCTTCCAATCTCAGTGTTTTAGCACTAAGTTTAAACACTGAAAAATGCTGTTTAAGCAACTGTGACCTGAACATTTTCTTGTTTCTCTGGTTGTCATCAAGTGGCAGAAGGTAGTCATAGCAACACAGCAGGCAAGACCACACAAACAGTTTGCCTTCAGATTTGAGGAATCTCCCACGATTAACGGAAGGCTGCCATACTGAAACACTGAAACACTGAAAATGGTGTCAAACAACCTGGAGCGAGTCCCTGTGCAGGTTCAAAAGGGACTCATCCATTACACACAGTCTGCACTTCATTATTAAATGTGTGGAAATTCAACCTTCAGAAAACACGCAACACTGGTAGGATGGAGAAGTTAAAAGATCACAAACTAGTATCTCGCATCCAAACACAAAAACAAACACGTACACACACACATACAAAATTCCTAATACAGACACACGCACGCACGCACACACGCTTGCACACGCTGAATTACACAACCACACACACAGACGCACACACACATCCAAAATTCCAAATACAGACACACGCACCATGCAAACTCACCAGCTTGCACTGCAATACACCTCCACCAGATGCCACACACATCCAAAATTAAATACAGACACACGTCAGCACAAGCTGCACACACTGAAATACACAACCACACACACACACACAGACGCACACACACACATCCAAAATTCCAAATACAGACGCACACATGCACACACCCTTGCACACACTGCAAAAGACAGGCATACACACACACACACACACACGCACTGAAACAGACACACACACGCGCGCGCACTGAAACAGACACACACGCACACACACACGCACACGGAGAGCGAGGATGCGGGCAGGAGAGGGTTAAGCGTGTGAATACTCAGGGCCTTTGTGAGAGACTGCGAGTCCCAGCCTTCAGCTCCATTACCTTCTCACCGCTGACCCACTCACCCGCATTTTAAAGAGGTTCGAGGTCACGGGTTCAGAACAAGGTGACTGGACTGTGAAGGGCAAGCGGGGATCCCCTTACAAACCCCAATCTGCATCTCCCTCTCTCTCTCTCTCTAAGACCGTTTCCCCCAGTGCAAAACTCAACACACCGCCTCAGCTAAACCCCTCAACACTGAGAGACGGGCGTAGGATGAAAGAGAACAACAGCCTCAGGTTTATATCTTGTTATGGCCAAGAATTACAAGCAATTATGTTACGACAATTTTATCACTTATTTTTTAACTCCACAACAAGCGCACACACTACACAATAGGCTCTCCTCACACAGATTATGTAGTAAGAAGTATGCTTCGGTCAGTTCTTTTCTTGTATCCACAAAAGTTCCGTTTAGTCTATATTTTGAACGGCATCACAATTCTAGAAGTAACTGTCAGAATGCAGGCCACGGACCATAGAATAACCTTTAAGAAGGCTTTAAGAATTTTTTTCTAATTTTAAAAATGAAATACTGTGAGAGAGTGAGTGTGTAAGCATGAGTGTGTGACGCTTAATTGTGTCCTACCATTCCATGTCCGCAGTCAGTCCCATCAGCAAGGGGCATGTGTTGCGTGCGACACCCTTTATGTTCCCCCTCGGCGCTCGTGCACCACAAGCGCTTGCACTGTTTCTGTCAGGAAGACAAAGAAGAGAAAAAATGTCAGCTTTTCATTTTTCTCCCCAAAATCAGGTGTTTTTTTTCAGGGCGGGGGTGGGGGCGATCACTCTTAGCACAACTCCACAACTTCCCCCCTCCCCTGCTGGAGTTGAACTCAAGTGAACTAAATAAATCACAAAAACGAAAACCCAGAAAGTCCGCAGACGGACTCCTCTTTGCCAACTTGGCAGCTGCTGTTCAGCTGCTGCCCTGAAGTTCTGAACGTCCCGACCTCAAAAAAAAAAGAGGAACGATTGTACGTTGAAACGTGTCAGAGAAAGGCCCGGAAACATCCGAGCCCGCACACCCGCAGGGCGCGCTTTCATCCCTCGCTTTCCCCGACGCGGTCGGACAGAAAAAGCACCGAGGCTTTCCGTCCGCGACCCCGCCGCCGCACGAACGCGACGGCGAAATGAATGACCTCGGAACGCGAGGACCGGAGCCAAAGACGCACAGCCTGCTCTTAGAGGGTTTCGTACGGGCGGGGAGTCATTACATACACTGTGGGCCAATATAGAACACAAAAACACACACACACACAAATAGACACACACACACCATGGCAACTTCCAACGGACACGGCCTTGACACGTTTGCTTAGAGATGATCAAAAGGGTGGTTCAGATATTTAAAAAAACTAAAATAAAAAGAAAACCAACTCCTTAAAAAGCCAGTTTTAGAACCTTTTGAGAAGAAACATTGCTTGTCGTGAATAGACAAGTTTAATAAGTCTGCTGACGACTGCCACATTTTCCAAGACCCAACACGTCAAACTCAGAGCTAAAGTAGAGACGAGATCCGCTCAACCCAACTCATTTTTAATTGGCTGCTATGGAAACAGACATTTAATTTGTGAACTGTATTTTTGATATTGGCTGTGTTCTAGCCTTCACTTAGAAACATTCTAGGGTACTGTCCTAATGTTCTAAAACATCCAAACTGAACAACCAAATTAAGGACAGAAGAACACGAGAATAGGCGATTTACCTACAAAGTAGTTTATTGCACTCACCATTTACGAACAAACTAGAGTTTCTAGTGCTTGCCATGTACCAGCAAACTAGAGAGTTTTTACCGCTGGCCATCTAACGCTTGCCATTTATCTACAAATTCAAAAAGGTCTAGCAGTGCATCAAGCCAGGACTTAAAACGCCCAAGGGTCTCCAGCTTCTACAACATGACCAGGCACAATTAAGGGCGCAGTCAGCCAGGCAGTCAGGAGATGAGAATGTGGTCAGAAGGTGTGGTGATTCTGGCGAGTCACTGACGTGCACTCTACGGTGATCAGAGAAACCGATTCACCATAATTGCTCGAAGCGAGAGCCTAGCCAAAGCTTCCTGATTGGTCGTGTAGGGAGGGGCGGAGACATGCCTCACCATGTACGGGCAGACCTGGGACCCGGGTCCAAACATGAGCTCGCACTGTCGGTTGGCGTTGTAAAGCTGGCCTGGTAGCTGGGTCGGGAGGTCATAGGTCCTGGCGGTGGGTTCATCCAATAGGCACTCTCCATATCCAGTGCTGAAATCACACGAATGAAGACACCCAATGTTATCAGTTCATTTCTCAACTTCTCGATTTCTTAACCATTATACAACCTGAATGTCTCCAGAGACTTCTTTTTTTTCTTGGAAATAAGTCCTGTCATGATGGTTGTAATATATCAAGCCACAATATATATAGAACAATAATAAATGTACAATTTATGCCAACACATAGATAATGTAAATACAGTGACAGATATTCCTGAAATGAGTACTTTTAATGTTTATGAAGTCCAACAGCAATTTCAGATTCTCCAGCTTCATTGACCATGGAACATCACAACTAAAAACCCTTCTGCTAATATCAGTTCTTAAACTTGGCACAGAAAAATCACACAACTGACTGGGAATCAAATATTTACATTTGGAGAACATCTGTGCAAAAGGAGTACCAGGATATTCTTGAAGCTGGCCAAATACTTCAGAAAACATTGTGGGGGAAAAAACGGAAAACCTCAAAAGCTATTTAATTGGAATCAACATTCATCACTGCCCACTCAAACCACTCCTGCTCCGCATGCCAACTTAGCCCTGCCCACTAGGGGGAGCCGAGTCGGATTTGGCAACAATAAATAACTACAAAACCACCTTATTATTTCAAAAATAAAACAGATGGTAAGATATAGGAGAGTGACTGTTAGCTTCAGCCCAAAAGCAAACCAGGTTCAGTAGTAGACTGGCATGACAATTATTAATCTGTTTTTGTCATGTGATGACAAGTTTGGCTCTTTTAAAATCCCCTCTAAAGCTGTAGTGTATTATCCTGATTCCAGTCCTTATCCCAGCTCTCCGTTTCTGCTCATCTCAGCATTAACTGACAACAGCACAAAAGAGGGTCATTAGTTATGATTATCATACATTTCCATTTTGTTTTTTATAGCGTAAATCAGACTCACTTCCTGTCACTTCCTCTGTCTAAGCTACGACGACAGGTGTTTTGTTTTTTTCCCTCCATAGTGAATGAAAAACCAATATGCAGACAAACACTGTTCACTGTTTCATTGTGGGTGGTCTGCGTTATGATTGTATAATGCCTCGGAAAGATCAGAATTAGCAAGCTACCAGAAGTCAACGTCCCTGGAAAACAAAAACAAAAAACCTTCAGAGTCTCGACTCTTGGCTCTCTGCTATGAGAGAGAGGCTGTGATTTTCAGCTGACCCTCCCCTAAAAAAAAAAAAAAAAAAAGAAGCAAACTGTGGATTTGGATCGTGAAAGAATTTGCAAAATGCTGCAGGTTAATTATTTCAACAAGTCAGTGCTGTCAAGATTCAATG